>NW_026067986.1:6502935-6521614 GCF_014885135.2 Alexandromys fortis | reverse complement strand
ACATTTCTCTCTGCTATAGGGACATATTCCTCCAGTTAGAACAACACTCATTAGGGATAATACTATTTCTTTTGGACAGACTAAGTGCTCAAATGGTCAATGTTTGCTAAGTTTCCCCTGAGCACACCTTCATAGGTATTTTAGTTGACTTTGCCTGGATTTATCTGGAAGCTTATTTCTCCGTTATTTTTATTCAAAGGGACCAGATCACAAGCTGTGAAGCAGCAGGGTTAACCCATCTTGCCCATGTAGTCTCAGTATATGAAGTTCATTTCTCATTTCCTAATATAACTGGCCAATGGGATGCTTGTCTTCCTCCTCTTGAATATGACACATATAAGGAGAAAGATACCCTTGTTCATAGGCCCCAGGGTGCTAAATGGCAAGAGCAATGTCCTGGAACTAGCTCTGTAGACCAGGCTGGTCTCGAACTCACAGAGATCCTCCTGCCTCTGCCTCCCGAGTGCTGGGATTAAAGGCGTGCGCCACTACTGCCCTGCGGCAAGAGCAATCTTAAGCCACCTTCCTAAACGTACTCCTTCTGTTTAATGAGTGTAGTGAGCAAGAACTTATGCTAAATGTATGAGCACTGTCTGGAAGACAATAATTAAAATGTAGAGAAAACATCTTGCCTATTGATCCTTCAGCTTTTGGGTAATTATAGATGACTGGGCGAAAGTCAGGAAAAAAATAGTGACAGCATTTTGACTTTTATCTCCCACAGATGTTTCTAAAATTTCAAGAGATTTAGTCCACATGACTAGTGTTTGATTTGATCCAATTTGAATAGCTAGGGAATAACGGGACTAGATGGGCAAACGGTCCCTGTCGTCAACAGTCTCATTATGAAATATTTCATGCGTTCTCAACTGCAGGAGGAGTCATCTTGACAAGCCAGAAATAAGTAGTCCGAGAAAGTTGCGTGGAGGCAGAAACACCCCGGCAGAGAAGGGATACCATTGGACCTCAGTCTGCTTCTGCATCAGCCAGTTCTTACAAGATGAGACATGAAGCTCACAGTGAGCCTGGCTAAGAGGAAGTCACATTCTGGATCAAAAAGCAGCCTCACATCTCTAGCAACACAGAACAGATAAAAAAAAAAAAAAAAAAAAACAACTGTATGCGCTTCAGCCTTTTGTCGCCAGAGAACACACCTTGCCACCTCCACTCCATGTCCGAGAACATTAAAAATAAATAGGAACGTTATGAAGAAAAGCCAATTTATTTGCTGCCAGGCCTGGTTTCTCCATCACGCCTCAGACCAAAACCCTTCTTCTAGATCCGCTAGTCGACAGAAGATGCAGCCAGCTAAACTGGCTGACTAATTAAATCCCGTAGAAATTTCAGCATGCAAATGAGGTAAGGACAGCTCCTTCGATTGTGATTAAATTTTCTACTTGGCTAAGTATTTATTTTCATAGTAAAAGCAGCACACTGGGGACGAGCAGGAATAGACTTGAATGAATCAAGAGGGTGGCTGTGCACTGAGAGGAACTTCGAGGGCGGGAGAAAGGATACGGGTTTTAGGACCAGCTGTTCTTTCATAGCCGTAGCTCCTGCTCTATCTCGTGGAACTCCTGCCTACCTATGGGCCTTCACCCGGTGATGCCCAAGTTGGTCAGCTGCCCTCCTCCATCACAGACAAAGCCTTTCCTATTCTTCACCAGCCCAGAGTTAGCTACAGCCTTCCCGAGGTCCAGGGATTCTATTTATTTCTGTCCCATTAGTTCCAAATTCGTTTTTCTTTATTGCTTTGTCTTTTGGTGTGGCTGAGCACTTTATTTTCATAGTTTGTTTCTGAGTGTTCTTTGGAGGCCCAAGGCTAGCCTCCTGGTCCTCTTCCTCAGAGACTCCTGGCCTCTGACTGGGACACTTGCTGTCACCTTACACCCTTTTCATACCAGGCCAAGTGGCAATGACCTGCTCTGCCAAACCAGAGGCCAAATCGGCTTGCCAGCCTGACAGGTCACTCACATTCAGCGGCAAAGAAGCGCTGAGGAGAAGAGACCCCTTAGCAACCAACACAAAATCGAATGCTCGTATCTCTGTTGCGGGAGGTCCTTCCGCCCCTCCAACCAATAGCTGCTGTGATACCAGCCCATTGGGGCGTGGTCTCTCTCCCTTTAAAAAAGCGGCTATATCCTCTGCTCGCTCTCCTCACTTCCTGCTCCGCTGGAGACTAGACTCCCTTCCTGGTTGTGCAGATGGCTGTTGTCTGGGAATCAGTAGGGCATCTCTAACTATTATCCACCCTTAAAAATAAATAGACAGCCCTTGCTTGTTTTATATCCTACCCTAACACACTAACACATGCTTCTCCTGGAACACCATGACAAAGACCTTTTATCCCCGAGGGACTTCTATAGCAAAGATTCCCTAATCCTAGTTCTTGAAAGAAGTTTTTCTATTGCATCACTATCCTGAACCTGCAAATGTCTTTCTCAGAAACTGTGACTTTCCCAAAAGTTTCTGCAGTTAAGTGTAGCTATCATGGTGTGCTTCTGTTGAGGTAGGAGGCGCATGAGGTGTCTAGAGCCTGACCTGCACTGGGCTCCGCTCTGCTTTAGAGCTCTGCTTGCCTCAGCAAGTTCTGCCTAATTGCTTTTTTGTTTGTGTGTTCTTGTTGTTACTTTATTTCTCTGCCTGTAAATTGCTGGCCTATAGAAACCATGGCACAAAACGAGAGAGAGAGAGAGAGAGAGAGAGAGAGAGAGAGAGAGAGAGAGAGAGAGAGAGAGAGAGAGAAGGGGGAGGAGGGAGAGAGGGAGGGAGGGAGGCAGGGAGGGAGGGAGGGATGGAGGGAGAGAGGAGAGAGGAGAGAGAGAAGGAAAAAGAAAAAGAAGCAGGAAAACAAAAGAAAAACAATTAAACTAAAACACGTAATTTTGAAAAGCTAAGAAGCTCATGGACTGATTTCTTTCCTCCCTTCCTCCCTCTCTTCCTCCCTTCCTCCCGCCCTCCTTCCCTCCTTCCTTCCTCCCTCCCTCTCTCCCTTCCTTTTGTCCTTTCTTTCAGCATTCTTAGAGTAACATAACTAAGGAGCTCCGAAGAATCTGAGTTTAACTGTGTCAGAAGGACAGATGTTAGTGTAAATTATTCACACTGGCAATGCATTCCTGAGTATGATCTGCTAATCAGTATCCAGTACATTTTAAAGTTAAAATCTAACATGAGTGCCTCCACAAAAAAACAAACAAACAAAAAATACTTGCTAACTTCAGAATTCAAATCTGCACAGATGCTCTCTAGGAGATAACCCCCCCCCTTCTCAAAGAGACCATCAATTGAACAAACAAGCACTTTTTCTATAAACTTGATATGTAGGATCTCAAGGCAGCATTCTATTCGATTCAACTGTCTGTGCATTGGTAACCAATATATATATGCATTTAAAGATACCAGTTGTCATACAATACATTTCCTATTTTTATACAGATGTATTTAATTTTTTAAAAAAGGAAAGCAAGGCTTAAAAAACAGAAGAACAAATGGAAGCCACAGTCAGTATATAGTGTTAGGAGCTAAGAGGAAACAAGAAGGGGTTGGAGTCGCAGTCCATGTGGTTTTCAGGGACACGTGCGCGTACCTGTGGCACAGGATCCTTCTGAGACCACAAGTATCTCTCTCTGCTGCTTGCAGGCAGCCTGTCTCAGGTAGCACTCATTCTGGTAGCTCTCTCCATTGGAGCCACACACAGGCACATAGTCACTGTTGCACTGAGGAACAAAGATAAAAGAAAACACTATGGTCGTTATTGGATTCTGCATCCCTCAGACAGCCCAAACACATATAACCACTTCCAAAACAAACCACTTCTTTTGGTTGTCGGTGATCCCTGTCGCATCCTACAAGGGTTTGCTCTGTAAGGGCATCACCGAGAGATACACAAAGGGCCATGTCATGTTGGCCAATTTGTCATTTGATTTAGGCAGAGGCACAGCAAAGTATTCAAATTGATTAGGTGATTCCAAGAAAGTGACTGAGCCATTAGCCCACAAAAGATGTAACAACAGGCACGCCCCGATTATTTAATTTTTCCTGATAGGTATCCTTGCTGACTTGCTATGGTGAAAGCAAACAGCTCAGCCAGGTGAGGCTATTAAAATCAAAGCTGACTGCTATCTGTCCTGGGAGCAGAACTATTTGGCTGAAATTTCAAAACTAAAATAACAAAATAAAATCCTTAGTTACTCCTTGGTTCTTATTTTTTTCTATTTAATTTTAATCTTGATACATTAAGAAATATTCAGATAAGATATTGATCTGTTAATTACTGCTTATCATTGAAACTTTGAACGTTGATAACGACAAAGGATAGGAGCAAGACTTTGGAATATAGAAGGAAAACTTTCACAAGTAGTGAACTGCATATCCAATTTGTTGAAAATCCCAAATGATAACTCTTCGTGTTTGTTTCAGAAAGAGAAATGCTCATTTTTTTTTAAAAAAATAAGCGCATTATAAAAACTACATATTTCTACAATGGAAATTAGGCAACCTACCGGGTACAACCGTCATATTATAATCACACTCTAAGACATTAGAGATACTTGGCTGTGTCCTATACCTGCTAATTACACCAGGATGTGATTATCTGCTGATTGCTACTACCGATGCACTTCATTGTTTAATTATAACAAATAAAATGATCAAGATGATTATTCATCAAAGCTTGCCTGTGCCAGAAACACGGGAAGGAATACCATGCGTGCAGATCCATTGGAACTGCTTCTCTGTTGTCTACTTTTCATTAAAATGTTTGAACTTTGGATGTGCTATAACTCTACAGTACCCACACAAAAAATCAACAACCTATCCAGGTTTCAAGGAAATTTGAATATGCACGTTTATATGCTTAAAAGTTTACACATGTAAATTTGAACGCAAGGACTTATGCCAAAGGAAAAGAATAAAACAGGTTTGAGATGAGAATTAATTTGACAACAACTTGAGGCATATTTGATTCCATATTTTCATACAGCACTTGTATCCTTTTATTCACAATAATCTATTTAATCCTTTCTTACCTTTACATAGCAAAAGTTTTATTATCCTGAGAAATGTATTTATCTATGCACTTATTTTGTGTATATGCCTGTGAGTTCATGTATATGCGCATGCCTGTGTGGGGGAGCAAGAGGTTGACATCAAATATCTTTCTCACATCTTCCCCTTCATTTTTGAGTAAGGGTCTCCCCCTGAATTTGAAGCCCACAGACTCAGCTAAGCTGATCCCGGGATCATTCTCCCCATGATATGGTCATGGTTGTGCACTGTCACACCCAGATTCTTACATCGAAAGTGTCAATTGAACTCAGGTCTGTATTCTTGCACAATAAACACATTAGTTTCTGAGCATTTCCCAGTCTTCCACACAGACAAATTACCTGTGATGTAAATCAGTGTTTCTTGAATGAAAGGCACATGCTATGCCTTTTATACACCACTGAAGAAATTAAATATGAAATTTTGCTAATTGGTATTTTTCCAAAGAGTGAATCCAAATCTTAAGGCATTTATGATAGTCATGATTGCTAATCGCACAATTTCCTAGATATTTTAGGAATCTTTAAATTTATTTCTATAGTTAATAACTAGACATTCTGGATGCCTTATATTCATTGAGTAATTCCATTCCACAGTTATACTGTTGGTTCATAAGTTGAGTATGTTTACATAGCTACATATGAAATTGATTTGATTATGATTTTTGGTAATCTGTCATTACTATTCAACTCAATAAGCAGTTCGTTTTTGATTTGTGAAACCTGTGGACTGTATGTCTTTATAAGCTTTCTGTACACGTACACATACACACACACACATGAAAACACATACACAGACAGACAGACAGATAGATTAAATTACATTTGATTTCTGACTACTGTAAGTGTATCTCCAGTGTTACTCAAGGCAAAGACAATAGCCAAATTACAGTGAGATTTCAATTTTCCAATAATAACTATTAAACAGTAAAAGAAAAGTTAAGGCTGGTGCTAACTTCGTATTTATGGTGAGAAGACAAATATGGCCAAGTACTGGGTAAATGTGCAGTGTTCAGGACCTGGGACAGCAGAATATAGGTGGACTTTGGCAGGTCTCTAAAGCTACTGTGCTGTCTGAGAACTTGGAGGGGAAGGTCAAGGAAAGAGATGGCAACAATAGGGACAAGAGGCTAGCTTCCTCTTCCTTAAACACACAAGAGTCAAAATGTATGTGGATGGCTGGTTTACAAATTTCTCATGCTTGCGTCTGGCATTCTTGCCCCTGGTCCTCTTTTCATTAGCAATGTTGGGTGTGCAGATTATTTGAATTCACAATTTCTTCTATCTAACTCTGACTCTTTTTTTTCTTCTTCTTTTTCTGTCTTCTCACGTGCTTCAGAAGGTGAGTCAACTACCGGGCCGCCGGACTGGAGGGAGGATGGGAAGATGGGAAGCTCTTATTATCTTTGTCAAGGGCGATGACACAATTGCTGATACGCATCTTAAAATTGAGAATAAACTGGTAGAGGACTCTTATGTCACTTCTGTGGGATGCTCTAAGCCAAATGTGAGCAGTGTTTAAAGCGGAGCTGCCAAGTTCCACGCAGAAGCCAAAAGGGGGATTTGTGTGGAGCTGCGAAGAGCTTAACTGTAGATTATCACCATGATGCTTTTGGCCCTTGGTACCATGACTTGCACGGAAGGAAACGGATGCTCTCAGGCAACAAAACTCAAGTGTGGATGCCTAGTCCTGGCTTGTCGTCTCTTTCTCTCCATTTTTTTCCGTAGGGATTGGTCATGTTACTCCATGGCTAAAACCTTGTACATCCATAGTTTAGTTTCTTCGTCTGAACTGGTGAATGGGGACATGTGGAGAACTAAGAAATTTATGCTTTAAAAACTTAGGATTTGTTATAAGTAACACCTATTACATGGAAATTATTCGGCGTTCATGTCACACTTTTTGCTAGCAGAGTCATCAACTATCTCCCACGGTGAGGTGCTGTTTGTAGAATTAGAAAACAAAGGTACACACTCCACAGCTCTAGGTGAGAATCGGCTACCTTCTGCCCTGAAATATGCCAGATTCATGAAAAATGGTTGATGAAGGTAGTCATGGCATTGTTCACGGTCTGAATAAGGGAAACTTGATGTCTAGTCACTTACTAAAAGTCTGCATGGTTGTTTGGTGAAGAAAAAAGAAAAATCGAACCCAGATTATGGTTAAATCTATAAATGTATGTGTTACATAAACTTCTAAGAGGAATAAGTGATTCTGTTTTTCCTTATGTCTTTAAAAATCTCAAATTTATTTTCCAAATACATGTTTTCAGTAGGATGACTTTGTTCCCTAGTTTTCATATTGCTTAAGACAGCCACACACTACGTTAATGGAGCCAACAGCTTGAATCTCTGAGATCTATGGAATTCATCTTTGCTACCAGGGAATAAAAAGACCATACAAGTTTTCACGTGATTTGATGCTTGTTTGGTTAATACAGATTTTCGGGCTGAGATTTCAGCCTCTAGAAGCTAAATGTGACTTAAGTTGTGTCTGTTGCCAGCACCTTCCACAGTGTCTGGCATGGAGTTGGTTCTCAACAGATGTTAAGTGAATTCTGTTATATTCCCAGTTGTCAAAGACTGAGGAAGAATAGCTTGAGATAACATAGTACTCTTTCGGAGGAGAAAATGTTTAAAAATCAGTATGTGTTGTAGTTTGACCATTCCACCAGTAACTTTTACTTCTCTGGGACTACATCTCCCTGCATGTATACTGTGTGTGGTTTTTTAAAATGGGTAGGTCTTTGACCATGGAGGGTGTGGCTGTCATTCCTCATGTCAAGTCACTGAAGAACATGGGTTTGACTTGGCTCCTCCTCTATCTCTGGATGTCGCCCTTGAAACTTACCCACCGTGCTATGTCAAAGTCCAAAGTAGCCCATGCAGAGAGTCAGGGGCAGAGAGTAGCCACGCTCTGCAATTGGTGATCAGGCATGAATTAGAGCCCTGAACTGAGCATGCCCCGAATGACGACTCCTCAGCCAGTGATAACAGAAAGTGCAGATAAGCTGCTCCTAATAACCTCAACAAAACTATAGATCTATGAATAAGATAAACTTTCACTTCCAGTCTCTACATTCTGGGCAAAACTTAAAGCAGCCCCAGTAATTGGACATGTTAGATATAAGACCTGGTTTATCAAGAGCAAATATTTAACACCCAAATTGGAATATTCTTGAGAAAAATATAAAGCTACCTCATAATTTAAACTCATACAATTGTCATGGATCACTCTGTGGCCAGAACTAAGAACAACTGTGTCTTTCTCTCTTCCTCCCCTCCTACCTTTCATCTGTCTTTTGATCATCCATCCACTCATCTGCTTACTGCCTCTCAGTCTTTTCTTCACGATTGATTTACCAGATTGACTACTGTATCTTTTGATGCTGTGATAGGAAGGTAAGATGCACAGAATTGCATGGCAATTTAATTTTTTATTTCATTATCTAAGAATTACTGGTAGAGATTTAATACCCCTTATCCAAAATGTTTAGGAGGATAACATTTGAAATCTTGCCATTTGTCAGATGTCAGCGTAGACTTTGCCCTTTGAGCATCCATATTAAAAACAACAAACAAACCTAAAATGCTTTAAAAAATTCAAAACATTTAAAATATAATGATGGACTTGAGAGTATTTTAGAATTTTGGTTTTATGGATTATAGATGTTCAACTTATACTGCTTTGGTTATTAATTATCGTCTATAATAAACTGGCACTGTTGTGTTATTGTAATTCTTCTTTGCATGCACAATAATACTGAAAAATTAGAATCAGGGTGCTTTATAAATATATCAGTTGGTTTCATACTCTAGGAAAATGACTTAATGGTAAAATATTTATATTAACAAAAATAACTTTCCTCATCTCATAAATGATGTAAAGGAATGTATGTCATTGGTAGAGCACTTCCCTCTCACATGTGAGGCCCTGGGTTAAGTCACCAGCACTGTAGAAGAAAGAAGGGAGAAGGGAAGAAAGGGATGACAGAGGAAAGACAAAAACGAAAAGTGAGCCAGGTAACCAAAATTACCGATTTTGTTGCAATCATTGAGTGAGTTTTGAAGGGTGGGAATTAATGTCTGTTAAGACATACAAGGGAAATCGGGGTCATATATGTTCATGCTATTGTTGAGTAATAACACATACTGCAAGACATTCTAAGTTATACACAGTATGCATATTTATGATTGAAATTTATCTCACATCCAGAAAGACTAATGGCACATCCCATCTTAAATAGAATAACTCATGCTTATATAGGAAACTGCACAAGAAACAAAAGTTTAGGATACTATCTTGAAGAGATTTTCAGATCTCCTCCTTTTTGCCAGATAAAAGTGGGAAGACATAAAAGAAAAACAAACAAGTCCACAGAACAACAACAATAATCCCTAAAGACTGAGAGGAAACCAAGGGACTCCGAGCTCAGCGTAGTTTCTCATTTTCATGTGATTTGTACAACTTTATTTAGACATCACTATGATTTAGATGTTCAATATTTCTGATAACGCATAAAGTATAAATTTACTACTAGAGAAATCATTTTTTCTCTTGAAAGACTGACTATTGTAAAACACACATTAATAGCAATACAATCCAGTAGTAAATTAAAAAATATAAACTTGTAGCATTTATTATTTGAAAGCTACTCCATAGTTACTTAAGTTAATATATATTGGCTAACCGATGTATGAAAAGCATAAATCACTTGGCTGACAACCCCCCCCCCTCCATGACAGCTAAGAATCAAACATGGTCCCTTTAATAAGTAATGACGTATTTCAATCTCCTGCATTTGCCCAGTTAGAAGTCTACCAGTTTCGCTTATTCTAGGTGAAGTACCAGAAAGACAAGCTCCCATGTGAGGAATGGTCTTCATGAACCATTCTATGATGCTGACAAACTTACTTTCTGTATCCACCCTAGGTTACAAAAGTAAGAGAAAGTCACGGGGATCACGCAGTTCTCAAAAATCTGTATAATTCCATGGGCCTTTAGTCATTTATCCGACTTGCTTTTTCCCACTTGGTTTATAATTCCTAAACTTATCAGTGGGTGTTCTCACGCTCCACCACCCTCACGGATCTCATCAGGAGAACGTGATTCGCCACTGGCTGTGGTAGAGACTTTGAAAGTTGATGACACGTGCGTGTGATCGTCACAGACACATTTATGATGCGAGGGCAATAGCTTCAAGAATTTAAAACTACCAATTGGCTCATTCTGTTTCTCAAAAAGGAGAAAATAATACCCAAAAAACTTTAATCTTACCTAAAAGTAACTTGAGTCATATTTATATGTGGATTGTCTTATCTTCACCAAGACAAATTCCCAATATTTAATATTAAATCATTTCTTAGTATTGTATATTAAATAGGTATGTAGATATGTCTTATGTTTTTTATTTGTTCTGTAACCTTCTTTTTTTCATAGAATTTTGGAAGCATTCTTGATCTTGATTGTAGTATATATTAGATATAATATGTATAGTATATTATATACTGTATAGTAATATAGTATAGTATAATATATAGAATATATAATATATACTGATTCAGTATATATTAGATACAGTGTATGTTTTTAAATGCAATTCAATAACTTAATAACAACAATGGTAGTATCAATTAAATTCAATTCTGGAAACTAGTTTTGATGATACCTCCCTTTGTAAAAAATATGCTTATCTCTCCAACTGTTGCAAACTTCCATGACGCATGGCAAAGTGCACCTTTCTTCTGCTTAGGACTCAATTTGAGGCTCTAAGTGCTCATTTGGGTTCCTAGGAGACTCTGTTGTCATCTAACGTGCTATTCTGAAAACCCTTAACATATATTAACAAGGTTCAGTTTTGGAGTGACCTCAATAGAAGTCAACTTAAAATTGTCTCATATGGACAGGATAATGAAATGAAAGACCACTAAAACATAGAACGATAGAGTTTAAAGAGAGAGAGAGAGAGAGAGAGAGAGAGAGAGAGAGAGAGAGAGAGAGAGAGAGAGAGAACAACTCAGGAGAAGAACAAAAGCACAAACTCACACTTTATATCCACTGACCTTTGACAAGTACCCTCAGTCAATTGACCTATAAATGCATGCGTTCCACATCTGAAAAGTAGAACCCAAAGCTGCCTGGCTCCAGTGGCATTTCTAACTATGGCACACACCAGTCTCTAAAAGGCATGTCTTCTTGACACCAGCTTGCTTTCTTTGCAGTACCTTTGTGTGATGCCAGCCTCCCTTTGAGTCTGCATAGTTCTAAAATGCCAAATGATGGGTTGCAGAAGCAACTCTCTGCCTTGCAGTCTTTGTAAGGGATCGAAGGTGCAGATAGCAATGTCTTACCTTGAACTGACAGACGCAAGTCACAGTGTCTCCAATCCTTAAACATTCCCCGTCAAATTTACAGGTGTTGGTGTCGCAGAGGAAGAGATCATTTTCTCTGTCATCATAACCTCAAGTTCAAAGAGAATGCTCCAGTCATTTGAAGATGCTATGAATTCTTTTAAGAGAATGCTATTTTGTGGCACTAACAGAATTTTCTTAAAATTTAACTTCAGCAGCCACCGATGTTCCAAAGGTTGCTTTCTACTAACAATCCCAAAATCTAGATAAAGGAATCAATAATATTTTATACTTCTATACCAGTTTTTAGTAATTCCCTTTCAATATCATCTTTTGAATTTTAGCTTGGATTAATGCTGACTTTGAATGGAAGTTTGATACTTGCTTCTCAGCTTCCTCATCTCCCCTCACTAAATAGACTATTATCAGTGACCCAAACTCAACATTTTTTGGAAATTCTGGTGATGGCGTGTGGATGCTATTTCTAGTATTTCTTTATCTTTATTTATTCTTTGCTATAAGGTCTAATATGACTCTTAGTTGACATTTTTTTTCCAGACAAAGAGGAAGCAAAACCTCAATAATAAAGATAAACAGGCTTGGCGTTTTCTATGAAGGTCTCTCGGGCTCAGAGGAAGATTGATCACCTCTCAGTCAACAGGGGTGGGAAAGGGCTGCCAAGTTCTCAACAACCTTGCTAGGAGTGCAGGCCATTCTCTTTAGTTAGTGCACCCACCTTTGAGATATATAGCTCAGAACGCATTTCTTCATTGCCAATGTCACACTCAAGTTAATTCTTTTCTGTACTAATACCAGGTAAGAATGAAGCAAACTGGTCCTATTCAACATCAGCTACAATCAAATTTAAGGGTGTTTTGTTCCCAGGTGGAACTTATTCTCTCTTTAAAAAAAAAAAAGCCTACAGGAATGCAGGCGCCAAGAAGAAGCTAGATCCATGTTGAGTTTCATAAAATGCCACATTTAGAAATCACCCAAAGCAGAACCGTCAATCTACTGACCCAGATATCAGGTAACTGTAAATTTCAACTTGTCTTAAGAAAGCCCAAACTGGATTGGCATATATTAATTGCCTCTTGGGGTTTATCATAGCCATTCCTTAGAACTGTGCATGCCTCCAGCTATAAGTTACACTTAATAATCACACCCTCTCGACAGTTACAGACCCTTCCTTTCACCTATATTTCTACAAAAGTTCACCTCATTCTATTGTACCAGGGTTTTATTTACAGAAAATAAAAGGCTATAAACACACTTGCTAAAACGAGACGGCATCAAACCGTGAGGACAATGCCCAGGCATGTTTATGAAGTTTAAAATGCCAAAGCTATCATACCGCAGTTCTTCAAGGTAGGCTAGAGGCTCTCCCAAGGAAACGTAGAACAAGCCAGGAAGATTGCAATAGCTCCAATCTTTGGGCCCTTTTCAATTAGTGCTTCAGTAGGGTGCAGCCTGTGAGGCTTGAGTGTTCTGACAGGGACTGAATGAGCAAGAGGACCGCCTGTCACTCCAGGAAGCCCAGTGCAGAAGTGAAGGGGTTGGGACCCACTGTGGTAGGGGCACTATGTTTTCAGAAGCATCCAGGCTTGGGGCATCCCATCCTGGCTGGGGGAGAATCTGTGATCGCTCCTTTTCTCAACTTCTGTGCTCCTCATAGGAGCTGAGAAAGCCTGGGTGGACATCCTTTGGCTACAAAATCAACCTCTTTCAAAATCAAAGGCGTTTGCAGCCAAAGAAAGAGGGAAAGGAGGGAGGGTGACACGGGAGAGGGAGGGACAGAGAGAGGGCGCACCAGAGAGAGCAAGAGAGCAAGAGAGAGTTAAAGAGCTATAGAGGGGGGGAGCTATAGCTAGAGGAGGAAAGAGGAAGAGGGAGAGAGGGGAGGGAGGGAACAGGGAGGCAGAGAAATGAGAGAGAGAGAGAGAGAAGAGAGAGAGAGAGAGAGAGAGAGAGAGAGAGAGAGAGAGAGAGAGTCAGTTCTTGGAAACTTGCCTCCTTCAGAAATATCTGTGACCCAGTGCCCAGTGCTAAGTAGGAAAGCCCTGCATTCAGAAGCATTTTTTTTCCCATGCAGGAATTAACGGTTCCCCCTGCAGTCATCAGTTGATTTATTGCTTTCTCGATTGTTCTTTCTCATAAAGTTATTTCTCGCACAGCTAGGCTAGACTTTTATTTTTGAAACGACAGGAAATAGTCTCTGTTAGGTGTTTCCCTAGATTCGAGAATCCAGAAAACTCCCTCCCTAGTATTTCTCTAAATCCTCTCAGCTCCAATTTGAGGGCAGACATCCAAGGTTCCCCCACACCTCCACTTTGTTCCTATCCCAGCACGCCCAGCCCTGGCTGAAGCAGTTCCCAATGTTTCTCAGGATGGAGGTGGGAAGTCCTGGCTTCCACGCAGTGGAAGGCGAGGGGCTGGGCAGACGCACGAGGGTGGGCCGGCAGGTCTGTACAGGTTCCGCGCTTCTGAGGGGTGAAGGGGTGGAGGGCTGAGGGTCTGGACTTACCGGAGCAGTTCCAGCCGGTGGGCGTTTGGCAGTCACTTAAGGAGGTAGGGAAAGCAGCGAGTTTCACCGGGCGGGCTATGATAAGCAGCGTCACCGGCATCAGCAGCAGCCAGCAGAAACCCTCGCAAAGTGTCCAGCTGCTGCACTGCCGCGGGGACTCCCACAGCACCATGACTACTTCGCGCAACTCTGCAGCAACCAAAGGCTTCTGAAGAACACGGGATCGCGGGGGCCACGCAGCGGGCTACTGAGCATCCCGCGGACCACGGCAGCAGAGGAGGAGGCGGCGGCAGGGACAGCCGGCTCTGGGGCTGCGGCCAAAGGAGTGCATGATCTCAGGAGTTTCAGCAACATCCAGTAACCCGGTTCAGCCCCGGGAGCGAGAGGATAGTCCGCTGAGAAGCTTCGCCCCAGATGCGGGGAGCTGCTGCCATAAGGAACAGGGTTGGGGCAAAGGAGGAACAGGAGACAGAAACCAGGAGGCAGAGAGGAGGCAGCCAGCGGGCAGGAGAGAGGCGCGCGACTAGACTGGGTGGAGGGACAATCACAGCGCCCCGCAACCCAGCCGCCGCCTCTCGCGCTCTGCCGCCCGCATCCCTCTGGCGTTTGGGAAGCAGCAGGTCCTTAGCCCGCCCGGGGTCACGTGGGAAGCGGCAGTCGGACTCTGATTGGCGGAGCGGGATGCAGGTCCCGGGAGGGAGGGGTCGGCGAGGAGGTGCAAGGAGGAGGCGGCCACCAATGCCACAGATGGGCTAGCTCTCTAGGCTCTTGCCCTAGTCGGGCTGGGGCGGGGGGGGGGGGGGGGGTGGCTCCTGGGAGAAGCTCAGGCTTCTTCAGGGCGGCTACTCCCACGCTCTTTCATTCCACTTGCCTCGCTGCTCTGCTCCAGGACGCCCCCTACCCTGCGTGGGGTCCGAGCTTGCAACTCTCTTCCTCCGTGCGTGACCCAGGCTGCCAGCACCCGCTGCGGCTGGGTGGCCTTGTCTTCCAGCTGGAGATGGTGGGGGCGGAGGAGGTGGAGAATCAGCAGCCGCAGGGCAGCGAGGGGGAAGCAGGCAGGGAGCAGAGGGTGTCCCGCTGGAGCCGGTGGGCTGGAAAAGGGATCCAGGCTAGGCATGTCGTGGTAGCGTAAGAAGCATAAGGATGCTTCTCTAGGCGGTGGCCGAGAAAAGCGGGTGAGAGGTGGCTCTGTGATAGCTAGAAAGCTCTGTCTGTAAGGCTTAAAGCAGCAGCAGCGGCTCCCTGAGGAGCTGCAAACCCGACGGTGCTCTCCAGGCGGGTGCAGCCAGTCAGTCTCCCTGGCTCTCCCCGGTCTCCTCGCCCCTCCCTTTCCCTTTCCAGGCTCTCTGCAGCTCAGACCCGCTAGGGCAGCTGAGGTTTGGGTCCCTCTCCCCTGCGCGATCTGGTAAAGCCTGGAACCTATTTGTGTGGCTGTCTAAAAGGCGCAGCCAAATGTACTTGGAAGGTCAGTTTTGGTTGGGACAGGTGTCCGTGAGGAGCAGCAAGAGGTTTCCCTGCATCTATGCTGAAGATGAGTTACAGGGCGAATCCACAGCCAAGTGGCGCCTTGGAGGAGAGGATCCGCTTAAGCTGCATGGGCAGTAGCCCCTGGGCACTTTACTCCGCGGCTGCCGGATCACCAGTGACCTGGGAGAGGCAAGGGTGTCTAACTGGGCTCCAGTCACTAGCTTGCTCCTCTCGGTTCTCTTTCGCCCCAGAACTCGGGAAACAGCAGAACGCTACCGCTTTCCTTCTATTGCACTCCAGCCAGTTAGAAACACTCTATAGCTTAATGGCATGTTAGCTTGTAGGGCCCAGAGCTATCTGGGACGTGGGACGAGGACGGAGAGGAGTGTCTGTCTCCTGCGACTCTAGTCACTACTGCAGTCACAGGGTTCCTTGCAGCAGAGTTCTCTCTCTCTCTCTCTCTCTCTCTCTCTCTCTCTCTCTCTCTCTCTCTCTGTGTGTGTGTGAGCGTTCAGTTATTCAGGATTTCTTTTTTTCCATCCGCACCATACATGTATATCCCCTCTCGGTTTCTCTCTCCCTCCTCTTCCTACTCTCCCACCCCCCCTCTCCTTTTCTTTCAAGAGCTCGTGTATCCTTCCCCCTTTCTTAAATTTCCTTGTATCCCCTTCCAGACGTCCCTGCATCTTGACTGAGAGCATTGTTTGAAGGCATCTAATGAGCAATTAGCGTACCTTACCTAAATCACTTAAAAGAGGCTCTAACAAGCTTTGCAAAGGGTACTCTCTACCCTCTGCAGACACCACCAGAAAACAAACTATACCAGAGCAATCCCTTTAAGTACTGTGACCTCCAACCTCCTCCCACCCGGATGCCTTTTAACTTCGCCTTAGAGAGATGTGATCCCACAGCACCTCTGAGCCTCACAGCCACCTCTCTTTCTTCCTCAGTGTGGAACCTTTTCCTTTATCTCACAGATCGGGGCTCCCTCCCAAGACTAGCTTTCCCGTCCTCTGCCCACCCTTAAAGATATCTGAATCTTGGTGTCTCTTGCCCCAGGCAAATAAGCAGCCACAGATCTCAGCGTTCCACTCAATGGCATCTCTCACCAGCGAAGACTCCATTAACACAGATCAATTTGACCAGACGTTGGAGGCATCAGAAAAATCGGCTTTTAGATGAAGCAAGTGAGTTGTTGAAGGTAAAGGAATGCCCGGAAGATGGAGCTGCCAAAGATATCGCAAAAACAAAGAAACAGAGCTGCTTTTCATCCGAGACTGCAACAGACCTTCAAGCTTAGCGCAGACTCAGCCGCACCAACCCCACAGTACAGAGTGAGAACCTGGGATTTTCCATACCAAGGCTCGACCGGCAATCAGAAACTAATTAGGCATGTGAAAACAAGCTCCGTTTAAACTAAAGACAAAGTCCTTCAGACACTGTGATTTTGCAGCGATTAGGATCGGAAACCAGAGCTAGGGATGCAGGGCTTGACTATAACGTAGAATTTTACAGAACCTCTTCGTGAGGAAAATTGCTATTGCGTTCTCTGCTAAAATTTTGGCTCGTGTTGTAAGAATGTGTATTCTTCAGACTCTTTGCCCACAGTAACTTAAAACGTCCACGGAGTCAATTGCTGCCTGAGTGGTTAACACAGTCCCCTCCACGGGGGTTCTTTACACTATTAAGCCAAGCCCTTGGAAGCAAAGCCTTTCATTGGGAATTCTGTGCCGCTGCGTCCCTTACTAAGCGTTTGGTGGTACAGTGCCACCAAGAAACGGATTCTGCAACTGGCAGGCACCACCAAGTGGCGGAAGAACATCATTCACTGAACAGAGCGCTGCATTGTCCAATATGTAAATAAAACATGCATATTCTTTAGTCTACATTAGGCACCGAGGAGCTAGACGGGCACGCTTTATTATTGTAGGATTGTCCAAGCGCTTCATAGCTTTTCCCTCTAGGTTCAAATCAATTTCCTCATGACCATAAACTTTCAAAGTTTGCTTACGAATTCTACCTTGCATCATCTATCATATGATTATTAGTAATTTAAGTGAACTCATACCTTGGGTTTTCAAAGTTCCTATTTAAAACAGTGCTGCATGCTGTCTTCAATATTCCTGAGTTAGAATGCTTTAGTTGTGGGACACATTATCTGGAATTGATACAAGGACCCAGAGAGGTTGACAGGTGTTCCGTTAAAAAATTGCAGGTAGGTTGTTTTGTTTTTTGTAGAAAACTATTTTAAATTTAGCTTTTGTTTCCAGCTTTGTGAACTTAAATAAATTTGCGTTTAATTTGGATGATTTGTGATGAGTCTGAAATTAAAAAGTAAAATTGGCCCTTCCCCTTTCCTCCTTCCCTCTAACCCTTCCCATGTTTTCCTCATAAATCCATTTCCTTTTTTCTTTAGTTATTGTTACACACATGCATACATACAAAAAAAATAACTTACAATAAAACATTTGGGAAGAGACTGGGGGATAGCTCAGTTGTAGAGGTTCTGGGTTGGATCCTCAGCACAACAACCACCACAGACTATTTCTCAAGCAGAGCGGACATCATCAAGACCTGTGAGATTGCTCAGGGCTTCTGAGAACTGCGAAGAGAGAACGGGATTGTTCTAGAAAAGCAATGTTGACGATTAATGAGGTTCGAAAAATAAGACAGGAGGGATTTGTTCTTCTCTCTCTAAAGTTTTCTGATTGTTCAGTAGAGGGAGGGTACAGATTATGCTTTGTCGCACGTCAGACATTCTAGTAAATAGAAAGAAACACGTCATTGGGTCCCTACAACACCCCTTTGGAGACAAAAGTGATACCTAGTCTTGTTTTATGAACAAGTTGCATCAAGCATTTTGGAACTTGGCAAACTTCTATCTAACATCAGAACACGAGACCTGCTACCGTGTTTATTTTATTACTGTTCCACTGAGACGGACTATATGATCTCTTCCCATGAAGAGGTTTTGTCTGCTCGTTCATTGGTGCACGCAATCACCCACGTGCATTAATTCTCAAGCAGGAGCAATGAATGAGGTCCAGTGGTTTCAATATGTTTGATCAAATGGTTAATTGAGATTGATTGCTTTTACCTTTTAAATTTATTTCTACGGGCATGCTTGTGTGTGCCACAGCACACATATGGAGATCAAAGGACCCTGGTGAGAGCAGGTTTTTTTTTTTTTTTTTTCATCTACCACTAGGGTTCAAGAGAACAAACTTGGGTCATCAAACTTGGTAATAAGCACTCTACCCTCTAAGCTATCACCTGACCCAGGAGAGTTTTA
>NW_026067986.1:6487149-6501843 GCF_014885135.2 Alexandromys fortis | reverse complement strand
TCAGCCCAAAGAGCAATCAGGGTTCCCTGCCCTGTGGGAAGTTCAAGGACCACCCACTTCCATCCAGGTCTAGTAAGGTGAGCAACCAAACTGCCTAGGCTCCCACAAAGCCAATAGGAGGATTTTTCAATTAAAGAAATGGAGCTGGATTCTGTAATCTGTATTTAGAAATTCATATTTGTTTGAGAACTAAGGTTACTAGATGAAAGATTTCTGAACTCTGACTCAGGTTTCATGTTATTTTGGTAGAGAAGTTAACAGAGTCGAGACTTAAACTCTGTGTGTAGAGACACCGTTGTATCTGCTTTATGCGTGTTCATCACAAAATATATAATGTTGCTAAATAGGTCTGACTTAGTGACTATATGGCTATATATAGTGTACTTATTTGCAAAATGTTGGTGATAACACTTCCTAAGACTGTTCTGAAGTTTAAAGGAGGAACAATTCATGATTTGGTGACATTTCTATAGAAATGGGTGAATCAATGAACAAATACACAAATATAGCATGTTCTGTACACAAGCAAAGGTGACTATGGATGATTGATACAGAGGTACACAGTATGTTAGTTACTAATAACTTAAATAGAAATACAGTATTACTTCAGCACCTTAACATTTTATAATCTAATTTTTAATCTACTTCAGATAAGTAAGTCAATGTAACGTTCCAAATCATATTCCTTTAATGCTAATATGAAAAGCTAAATATTAAGATGTAATATTTTTAAAATATTAAATGGCTGGGTGGTAGTGGCACACACCTTTAATCCCAGCACTTAGGAGGCAGAGGCAGGCAGATCTCTGTGAGTTTGAGGCCAGCTTGGTCTACAAGAGCTAGTTTCAGGACAACCAAGAACAGTTAATGTTACAAAGAGAAACACTGTCTTGAAAAACCAAAATAAAAAATATATTATCACATGATAAATATACTGGAGCTGTGTTTCTAGATCAAATTCTATTAACAATGTTTTCCAGAAGCTGTACTTAATCCTTATTGACTTTTATCATAAGACAAAGAGTAGTTGTATTTGCTATTGTCTCTGTTTCATACAAAGACATTTACACATTAACTAACAATGTGTAAGTGACAATAATGTAATTCATAAACAATTTCATGAAGTGGAATTTTCCCTCTCCTTTGCAATTCTTGTGTTTTCAGTTGTTTTGGTATTTAAGGTTTGGCTTTGTAATTTCAGTACTGGAGAAACAGTTTAGTTTTAGTGCAATGGGCCTCGGTCAGATTTTTATAACTTTCTATCATACCCATCCAGGGAATTAAAATACACTGATTAAGGGTTCCACCCAACTCTTGGAAACTCTGAATCAATATTGGCATGCGTCTATGAATTCTTCTGGTGTTTCAGTATCATGGTTTGGCTGAACCCTGTTGTCGGGAGAGTAAACTTCCCCTCAGCGCACACATAGCCAAGTTGGAGAAGCAGAAGAGTGGGTTTTTTTTTTTTCCGTCAAAGCTTTTAAACATATCTCACAAAAATGTTTTTGGATAACAATATCTAATGAAAGCAATATAAACCAGATGATGTTTGAAACCAGCTTGCCAATAGTTTACAGAACAAGAAGAAAACCGCTATCGACTTTCAAGGGATTGAAAAGCAACAACCACCTCAACTTGATTTGGTGTCTTTGTATTTACAAATTCAAATTGGTTTCAGCGTCTGTTGTTTTAAACCCAGCCTTAATTTGGGTCTTCCTGTAATACTTTTGTTTTCAAATGCCTTGTGCAATCTTTTCATTGAAGGAAAATGCTGTTTTTCATATCTCTCCTCTCTTGCTTCTTGTGGTTATGACTGAACTGTGCTCGATACATTTCTGGGTTTGTGAAAAGAACCAGTAATGGCAATTATTCCAGTATATATTCTTAGCACCTGTGGTAGTAGCTTGAAAGAAAATGGCCCCCAATGGGAGTTGCTCATTTCACTATTTCTTATTATCAATTTTATTTTACAATTAACACTAATAGTGATATGTGATTTTTTTTGTAATGATAAGGTTTATCTTATTTCCCACCAAAAGAACTCAAGACTGCAAGTAAGAGAACAGCTCCATTGGAGGGGGTAATATTGAGTTGTCTGGCAAAACAAAGATTTACATTTTGATCTTAGCTACTCTTAGTGAAGAACATATTTAAGCTGAGCCTAATAATAGAAATATTAGAACCATTTTTTGCCAATTTAATTCTTATATATTTCACACATAATCGTGATAGTGAAAACATAATTTCTTACAAGTTCTATGATTCTACATGACTTAACAATAATGCCAAAGTCTAATGCAATATTAGTTGCTGGAATGCAAAGAGTATTGATCTTAAACATTTTCCAAAAGCTTTTAATTACCATGCCGGGATAGTCACTTGTATTATTCATGCAAAGTGTGTTAATTGCAACACGGTATAGACCTAGGAAATGAGCTTCTTGCTTTGCAATGTTTCATATTCCCATATCTGCTATGAACAGTTTAAATATGCCAGTTGAAATGATCACTCTTTTCTTGTGGTGAGAAAGTAGTACGAATTGCCAATTTCAATCAAACCAACTTCAGAGTAGTGCTCAGGACATCGACTTTGAGTTGTAAAATCTAGTTCCACATTCTGGCTCTGAGCTTGAAACCGTGTGAAACTAACTTAACTAAGCCCCATTTTCTTACGAGCTGCGAATCTCCACACAGCTGTGGTTTACTATTTTCAAAGTGTGTACAAGGCAATGGGACAGACTATTATTTGGTCCTTGCTGCTAAAATTCGAATCAGGAACCACGACAGACATTCCCAATGCCTTTTTGAGCGATTTCCCAAGCCCCACACACTCGGTAATGAGAATATAATCTGAATTCAATATCTGAAGTTATTTTAAGAATGGAAATAATTGTAGTAGCTCTGTTACTGTTAAGCCCATTGTGAATTATTCCCTCTCCCCCCATTGAAAGACACCATTTCACTCTGTATCTCAGATTGGCTTGGAACTTACTGCAAAGGAACGAGCAGGGGCCAACCTTGAGCTTTAAGATCCTCCTGGTGGAGCTGACAGGAACTTGAGTTGTAGGTGTGGCTACTGTCACATCCGAAATATCTTATTTTTTCAAATGTGAACTCAGGACGTTCAGAAAAGCAGACAAACTCACAGACTATAAAGACTAAGTTCCTTGGTTTATTGTGGAAGATTGTGATATTTTTTTCATAATCCGTTGTCTTATTTAAGGTTACTGTTGCCCTGATGAAACACATGATTAGACCACACTGAGGAGGAAAGGGTGTGTTTGGCTTACACTTCCATATCATTGTTCATCACTATAGGGAGTTGGGACAGGAATTCAAAACAGAGCAGGAACCTGGTGGCAGGAGCTGATGCAGAAGCCATGGAGGGGTGCTGCTTTCTGACTTGCTCCTTATTGTTTGCTTGGCTTCATAAACAAAACTTAAGACCACAAGTCCAGAAGTGGGTTAGTTCACAGTGGGCTGGGCCCTCCTACATTTATTACTAATTTAAAAAATACCCTTCAGGCTTCCATATCTTATGTAGGTGTTTTTTTTTTAACCTCATATCAGGTGAAATTTGTGTCACATAGACATAAGACATAGCTGGCACATGCATTATTTTTTGTTGTTGTTGAAATATTGAACAATGATTCATTTAATAAAGTTATAAAGAGTATAATTTAGAAAGTTGAAATATTTTATGTGCTTTCTAATTAATTTAAGCATCTTTATGATATTTATATTTTACAATTCACTGAAAAAGCGAGGAAGGAAGCAAGATGTCATTGATCAATGTGCCAAAAATGTAAATTTTATGGTCTTTTCTTCCTTTGGCAGGCTCATTGTTTGATTATGCATTTGTAACAATGTTAGTAATATTTACACAGCACTTGTTTTCATACAAAACTCTTTAAGTAATTCTCGTGCTCATTACTAAACACATACATTTATTTTTATTTTAGATACCCAAAATATAATACTTACAGTAATATCCAGTGCTTTCCAGCTGAAGTGCCAGTACTCTGTGGGAATAAGCTTCCCATTGGAGTTGTCGCTGTAAGTACTGAGAGCTGAGAGGTCCCCTATGTATATTATAAATATTGGTTTCTCAAGCTGTATGTATAAGTGAGCAATAATTTTTTTTGTTGCATGCATCTCCCCACTCACAAAATTGTCCTTGAAATAGATGACAATACACTGCATCTGGCTTATGTTTTCATCCAGCAGGATAACTTGCTGTGGGAATGAGGCTCCAGCATCTCAGAAACTGACGGGGAGCAAACTGAGTTGGCAAACTAATCACACAGTTTGATTTTCTATCTGAGGGAGTAAAACTTAGTTCTGGGGCTAATGATAAAGGAACACACAGACATGGGACACACACAAATACCTTTAAGGTCTTTCATCTCTCTCATCTCCTTATTTCTTTTCTTCACCTCTGTTCAGATGTATCCCTTCTTTGTGTTCTTAATTTTTTTTTTACAGTTTATATACCCCAGCAGAATCTGTCAAGCAATACAAAAATTAAAGTGTGGTTACATTCTATTGTTAAGTGAAGGATTACAATGTTACAGTTTTCAAACATCATGTTCTTCATATCTCTAACAGGATTAAACACTTTACATATTACAGGTGAGAAAGAAACTATCTCCAAGTGTAGCATGAAAAATAAAAACCCAGAGACAGATATTGATTGGGCTTCAACATGAAGATCAGAAAAGCGAAACAGTCAACCAAAGATAGACCCTTTACCTCTATCAAATCTAATACCAAGATCCTTTCTCCATGAATCCTCAGACTCCACACTCAATTAGTTCCTGTCTTTCCCCCTTTATATTCCTCTCTCTGCCCAGTCATATTGCACTCATCTCTACCTCCCTAGTGTTGGGATTAAATGTATGCATCCTCAAGTGCTGGGATCACCTTTGTATGAGCTCTGTTTCTCTTTTTGACAGATTCAGTCTTGTGTAGCTCAGAGTGGCCTTGAACTCACAAAGTTCTGTCTGCCTCTGTCCCCTGAGTTCTGGATTAGAGGTGTATGCTACCACTCCCTGGCATGTACGGCTGATTAATATGGTTGCTTTGCCCTCTGGTCTTCAGGCGAGCTTTATTTATAAAAGAATAAGTAATATATCATGGAGAGAGATAGAGTCACGTCCAAGCAACTTGTTATAGATTAACAGAGTATAAGCAAGCAAGGTATTTTCCCTGTTCATTTATTGGCAGGCTGTATTTTGTGGTTACAAAGGAAGGACCTCATGGCTTTGCCTCTCCAAGACTCCCTCAGACGTGGCTTTGCCAAGTACTCATCCATGTTCCATGAGTTCCAGTGCTGCTTGTTGGCCCTCTCGCATGGGTCCCAACAGGCTAGCATATTTCTTAATTGTGTATCACTGAAAGCAGTCTACCGTTTAGATGAAAGAGCTATGTTCGTTGCACACGACTGGGAGGATATTGTGGTAAATGATATCAACAGTGGCCCATTAATGCTGAGCTTATACCCTCATCTAATGGCTGATAATGCATCCTCCATGACACACGTGAAGATAAATTTACAGCATTAATAGGCTTCCAGTCCATGCGAATAGGCTATTTCTCCAACAAGTTCCCCTTCTCCAGTGAAGCGTGATCTTCCCAGCAGCATCTGATTGATGGGTAACGATTGAAAGATGCATGTTTCTTTTATTGACAACACATCAAAAAGATGCCCTCGTCTTTGTGTATCATACATATTTCTATTATAGGATTGTACCTAAACATATTGAAAGCAAGACAGTTACATTTCATGAAAACTCACGTTTAAGGAACATTATTTGTTGAGAAATATAGGTTACCTTAATATAACATTTAATATGGAATCTCACTTTTCAGTGACATTTCTTTTACTCCACTTTGAAAGAAAACTTTAGGCAAATTTAAACAAGGAGAGTAGTCATTTTAATATCCAAAACTGTACTCATGAGGTGGCAGTCAGCTCAGTCATTTTAAAATTTAATTTATGTACCTAGAGTTATTAAAACTTCAGTTGTGTATTCTTTTATAAAAATGATTTTTGTCTATGTATATATGTGTATACTATTAAAAACTTACTTGTGTATTCTTTTATAAAGAATGATTTTTGTCTACGTATATGTGTGTGTACTGTATGAATAAGCACCATACGCACACAGGAGTGCACAGAATCTGAAGAGGTTGCTGGAGTCCCTGGATCTATAGTTACAGGCAGTTGAGAAACTCTACATGTGGGAGCTGGGACTTGAACCTGAGTCCTCTGTAGGCAGCAAGTGTTGTTAAGCACTGATCCATCTCTCAGACCAAGCTGTACATGAAATGCTAAAATGGCTTCCTTAGGTTTTGATCACAAGGAAATAAAGTGATGTTAATTAAAGTAAAATAAATATTCAACCTTAATTTTCTTCACTTCAGATTTATGATGTCAGCTTTTTATGATAAGTTGAATTTGAAGTCTCATTAACTTCATTGCCTATTTAAGTATAGACATAAGCATTTCCTTATATATCCATATCTATATATTTATAAGTTAGGATATGATGTTGTTGAGAAGTGGATATTATTTATGGCTATTCTGAGAAAAGTGCTAATAATCTGCCAGTATAATATGTTTGCTTATAGTCTCAGAAAGTTCAAAGATAACTCTAGAAACCATCTGTGATTCTCAACATAAATGTTATATTTTTTGAGTATACATTT
This sequence comes from Alexandromys fortis, assembly GCF_014885135.2. Lineage (NCBI taxonomy): Eukaryota > Metazoa > Chordata > Mammalia > Rodentia > Cricetidae > Alexandromys > Alexandromys fortis. Next base: position 6,495,133 of record NW_026067986.1, on the reverse strand, counting down.
GCTCTTCATAAGGAAAATAATGTCACCACATAACCACATTACGTCAGTCATCTATGGAAAAGGGAAGGATTGGGGGCCTGGAAGATGGTCAGGGGGTAGCGTGCTTGTTGAGCATGAATGAGGACCTGTGTTCAGATACTCAAGAACTGTGTAAATTGTTGGATATAGCAGCATGACTCTGTCATTCCAACAAAGATAGGAGAATTCCTGGAGCTCAGTGGACAGATTTGTTAACGAATAAACTTCAGTGAGAGACCTTGTCTCCAAAGATAAGGTTTATAAAAGAAGACATAAGGGAAGAATTTGGTATTGGGAGCATAAGGGTTTATCCCATCATTGACTTGGCTTTGTTAATATTTTTAATAAAGGCTGACCTTATGATAAAAAGAGATGTATTACTAAATTACATAGGCTTTCATTGAGGGATGAATAAAAGAATATAAAAATGTTGACTACATATCTTATTATGAAGAAACATGCTGGTATACTATTTCCATTTAGTATCTTTGTATCTTAATTTAAACGTGAGAGGAAAAGCATATTTCACTCATACACAAATCTAAACCAAAGCATACATAATAACTTTCATACACCACTTCTCATGTTATTCAGTTTCATATTTAGATGTAAAACAATAAATTAAAAACACAAAGCAATGAGACAAAATTACTTTTAGCTACCATTTAAAGCTTATTATAGCCTTTGAAGCATTTTGATTAATAATTTGGAGCTAAGAATATCTCAGAATTTATCAACAATGACTATCGCCGACAGGAGGCAGTCAGAATAAGATCTGCTTGGCTTGTGACTCGGCATATTTATCTTGGTTCTCATGACTTGTTAAAGAAGGTTTAATGCTCCTAAAAAGTAAATTAAAGAAACACTTTTCATGACCAAGGGAAATGGGAAAAGAAGTTTGATCTCCATGTGAGCCGTGAATACTCCAACCTTCAATCTCACTTCTATTTTCTGAGTTATGTATGAGCTTAAAAAAACACACTATATAAGTACTTTAATTTTCTGGTTAAACTAGAGTATAATGAAGAAATATTAGACCAATAAAACAACATAATTATATAACTCTCAAGTAAATGCTTGTCTATACAGCATATGTAGGAAAGACTACGCTGCTATGTGGTTAAGCACAATTAATATCTATTTTCTATTTTTAGTATATTTACATATTGTTAGTAACCTAGGATCCTGACTTAGTCCTTCTCAATATCATCATGTCACATATTTCATAACTTGGTCACATAGTGTGAGATGTGTGTGTGTGTGTGTGTGTGTATGTGTGTCATTTTGGGGTGTGTATGTGTGTATCTTAGGATTGCAATTGTATTTTATCTCACAGGGACGAATTAGGTCTGCTCCATCTTTGCAATACATCTAGGAACAAGAGCTTCCTCTGACAATCAAAGCAGAATAAAGAAGGAAGTGATTCCCCTTGTCCCAGAACTAGAAACGTGTCTACTACATGCCGCACTCAGAAACATTTGTATAAACACAGAAGCTCGATGGCTGCGTGTTACAAGAATGGAAGGGTAAACAGAATCAGATATGACTGAACACAGGGGACTGTAAACCATGATACAGCTTTTGACTTCGTGTTCTCTGCAGAATTCTTACTGAGAATCTTCTGAGACCAGATTCACATTTCTTTGTGCATGCAGGTATGCCTATGTGCAGATGGAGTCTTTCTTATTCCTCAAAAGCTGGAGAAAGCCCCTCACTGGGACTGATTCAGCTAGGTAGGCTGTCCAGCAAGCCCCCAAGATCCATCTATCTTGATATACCCAGAGCTGGGATCACAAGTGTGAGCCACTAATCCACCAGGCTTTGCTTTTTATACAACCACTAGAAACAAGCTCAGTCCTCATGCTCACTTGGGTGGTGCTTTACAGACTGAGACATCTTCCCCAGTCTAAGACTCACCTTTCAAAGTGATCTTTGATGCGATTGAGCTAAACGGACCATGAGGGAGCAGACAGGCAAGTTTTGGGGCTTCTGAAAATTTTCCAATAGGAAAACAATGAAGTCATAGATCATGCCATCTAGACTAAATGATCAGAGAAAGGTGGACAGAAAGTGCAACACTTGCATCCGTTGTGAGTAAGGACTAGATTAATGAAATTCTTTTTTATATGCTAGGAGATAGAAAGTGACAACTATGTTTAGGTCACTGATACCTACTAGTAACATAATTAATGTTTTTTATCATTGAAGGGACTTGACTCCTTTGTGGGTGATGAACGAGGCTGTCATAGTTTATCTTTGAACCTGTAGGGAGTATTTTAGACCTTTCCTAGAATTTGAAACTGTTCATCATTCATACAGACCAGTCATTCAGTGTTTCTTCTTTTTTATCTATCACTTTCCTGGCACTAAGCTAAAAACTGGTGATGCAATAAAAAAAAAAAAAAACCAAGATACATGAGTTCTTCTCTTTGATGGCTCAGAGGGAAGAAAAGTAGAACTTCATACCAAGAATGAGAAACATTTTAAAAGTGTGAGAAACAAGAAATTGGGAGAAATAACATAAAACTAAAGTTAGTTAAGCTTCTGTTATTTTAACTAACTATTTCTCATCTCAGAGGTGGAGAAGTCAGACCTGGAGTTGGGGTGAAGTTCTGTGAGAATTCTCACCCGGTGTTATGTAGCCTTGGGTTACATAACAACATTTTAGAAGCCAGGCATGGTGGCATGCCAAAGAAATTACAGCAGGCAGGACGTGGAGGCAGGAGGAGGGGGCATTGAAAGGTCAAGGTCATCTTCAGCTCTCTAAAGAGGTCAAGGTCAACCCAGGGTGCAGGAGACTATTCCCCAACCCACCACCTACAGAAAAAAAAAAAAAACCACCACTGGAAAAATAAAATTTAGGATTGTTTTCCATGTTCATGTGGAATGAGGAAAGTTTAGCATTTATGACTAAATCCAAACCCAGACCATACCAAAACAAAATCCAACAAGTTTCAAGAAGTTACCAGGAGAAGTTTTATGTGGAGGCTAATTAATTAAAGGGGCTCAATGTCCAGCGAAAGATGATGCTGTTTGGAGCACAGGATCTAAGCCGCACCCCTGCTTGTATTTCACGGTAAAGATTTGGGTGTTAGAAAAGGAAAAAAAAAAAAAAAAAAGAGACATGAAGAGCCTCCAGCTGAAGACAGATGAAACTATCACATGTTAGGATGGCAAGACAGATGTCACGCAGGGCTTTCTAGTTTTGTCTTGACTTGAGTCCTAACTTCTGTGATAGACTTCAAAGCTTTCCACATAGTTTTGGTCAATGTCAAGATCTTACTGCTTCCATTCTTTCTCCATGCTATAGAGAGCTTCCAGGTGGTGTCCAATTTCTTTGGGACACCAGGATTTTTAGCTCAGCTTCTTTATGCTTCTTAGCAAATCTACACATTCAACATTTTATAATTTTAGTGGCTGCTTTGGGTGGTCACAGGGGAGAGCCTAATCTCCAGTTAAGTGCTCCTTTGCCCTTGCCCTCATTCTTTCTCATTTTCATGTCTTCCATGTTTGGGGGGAACTGTGATACTTTCCCTTTTTATATTGAGAACTGTCTCACTTGTACCTATCACTTAGTTCTTATATCGTCAAACTCTTAGCAAAACAATTTTGACCAAGACAATCCATTCTCTAAGATCTCTCTCTCTCTCTCTCTCTCTCTCTCTCTCTCTCTCTCTCTCGAACCCAAAGAGCGGCTGGACTCCATTGGAACCCCAATTTTCTTCCCACCCATTATCCATCGAATGAGGACCAATCCTTCAGTGGCTGTGAGGGATTCTGTGGCCCAGAGCTCCTTGCTTGTTCCCCTTTTCAAGGTCGGCAGCTATGTCAGAGGTAGAAGATTCCAGAGCTGATCAGCCAGACGCATGGCCCCAGAGAGCAAAGTCACACTTCGGTCAAGGCACCTGAGGTGCTACTTCATGGCTGCCATGATCTTAAGGTATTTTGGCTTGGGCTGCCTCTCTAATGGCTGCAGAATCATTTCACTAGGCAATGACAGAGCACAGTTAGGCTTAGGATTCAGCAGTGGACACTGAGAGCATAAAATACTCAGAGGGATCACTGAAATGTTGCAGCAGGCAGAGCCCAAAGTACCTGGAAAGATTAGCCATGATAAAATGATATAATTCCCTTATATAACAATGAAGAGACCTGGGCTGAGAAAATAGATCAGAGGTAAAGTACTTGCCTAGGATGGGGGTTGACTATTAGGTACTGCAAAGGAAAATAAAAGCAAACAAATATCAAATCATTTGCATTAAAAAAGAAGGAATAAGATAGATAGATAGATAGATAAATAGATAGATAGATAGATAGATAGATAGATAGATAGATAGATAGAGAGATAGATAGATTACAGCCAAGTTACATGTCATGTTGTTAAAGGCAAAACCTGGATAATAATTTCCATAGCTGCACCAATGTTACAGTATCAATATGGACTTCGTCTTTCTTGGGTCTCTCAGAATTCTAAGCTCTTTTACCTTTCCTGTGGTTTTATCTTTGCCACTCATTTCAACTTGGCACATAACTTTGCCAAAAATCTGCATTCAAGGAAAGACATTACCCTGGTCTATCCTGACGCTGTCACCAAATACCATAGACCAGGTAGCTTTCAAAGAAAACAAATCTGCTTTTCGTTGATTTGGAGGTTGACGACGAGTTCAAGGCAAAGCCCAGGACGACCTAACGTCTTGTGAGTACTGTACTTCAGTTCACATGGGAGGACTGTACCCCCAGTTCCCAGAATGCCATCTTGCTGTGTCCTCTCAAAGAGAAGGGCCAGGCATCCGTCTGTTCCTCTTCTATGATGGCATTAATACTGCTAATGAGGGCTCTGGTCCAATGATTTAATCGTGTCTCAGAGGTCCTAACTTTATGTACCATCATCACTTTCCGGTGGATAATGTCAGCATATGCAAATCTTAGGGTGACGTAAACACTCGGAACGTGGCACTTAGTCAGAGGAGCCCAAGAGTCAGACCATGACAAGAACAAAGTGCTTCTTTCTTTTAAGCAAAGAAAACAATGCGGTTGTTTCTACTGGAGTATAAACAGTATACTCATTCACAATAATTGTGGGTGTTTTATTTTTTCAAATTCAAACATTTTAGGGCATGATCTTGACTGGAACATTTTTGCTCTTTGTATTAGAAAGAAAATAATAGCTCAAAGTTTAAAAAAAAGGAGTGAAAAAGGTTGACCATCTAATGCCTTTGCTTATTAATATGGATCTTTACTTGCTGTAAATTATTTGACATGTTTGACAACATTTATTAAGCTCCGAGCTCTTCAACGATATGAAAAATATCCTGAAATTTGTGACTCATAGTGCCTCATTTTCCCAGCCCTGCCTTGGACTGCATCTCCTGGCTTTTCATTTGCTTTCCTTTTTTTTAATTTTTATCATTTATCTTTTTTTTTTTTTTTTTTTTTGAGGATCGAAGGATTTATTTTGGCTTGCACTCTGAGGTTGCGGTCTATCATGGTGAAGTCCTGGGAGCAGGGAAGGAAGCAGTTTGTGCTGTGGCCTCCACGTTTGGGGAACAAAAAGAAGACCGCTGGTGCTCAGTTGGCTGAATCCACGCGGTACGGCTGGAGCATGCGTGCATTGTTAAGATTGGTGGCTGATGTGTTCAATCTAGCCCTGTAAACCCAGCAAACTACTTACGGCTGGTGGGGTCATGGGTCTCAGAGGATAACTCGTTGCTGTCATCTTCCTAAACCAGTCCAGTTCCCAAGGGCATCAATCCTACACACACACAGTTCTGGTACCTACGGTAAGTGCAGCTCTCGTCCCTCATCAAAGCAACGGCTTTTTTTTTTTTTTTTTTTCTGCAGATGTTGACTATTACAGAAATTTACAACTCGTGAAAACGCAGAGAACAGCTGACAGTGGTGTGCTCAGCCCCAATGTAGGAGCTCAACACAACCTCTACAGCTCAGGCTAGGGGACCCTAAGGAAGCAGGAGCGGGAAGAGGGTAAGGACCGGTGCTCCAGGACATAGCTGCAGAGTCGCTTTTCTGCTTCTAATGAGGCTGTTTTCTAAAGCTCCACCCCTAACTACCCCCATCCTCCTTTTTCCCCCCTTTATTTTCCCTACTTTCAAGTTAAAGATGATCAAGTCTATATTGATGAACTTGTTCTTTGCTTTTTCTTGGCGAGTTTGTATTTTTTAGCAACCTTTTGTAGATTTTAATACAAATGCACAGTTACCAAAGTTACCATGTTTTAAACTGTCACTCATATTGCAAACAGGCTTTTCTTACTTCATTTCCGCTACACCCAGTCTGCTATTACCCTATTAACTGAAAAAGAATTCTATTTGGGACGTTTTGACAGTAGGAATGCGTTGTAACATTTACCCCGAGCTAACGTAAAAGATCTGGTGGCAAAGTATTTCTCACTAGCAAAGATTGAAAATTTCATTTGCTTCTTATTTTTGTGATCATAGGGGGAGCGTTGGTCATTTTCTATAATATCATGCATGCAAAAGCCATCTCTAATAGTAGGAATAAATATAATCAAATATAATAAATTGTAATCAGTAAGCATTTGGAAAATACTTACATTACCACCAAATGAAGCAGCGGTATTGCAAATGAACCGAACTCAAAGGTCAATAATTGCTTTTCTTAAACTATTTTTATGGATAATGTATATGGCAGTCGGCAAAGTTACTTTCTCCTATCCGTGGCTGTGCTACATTATTTATTTTTGACCTTTTAAAATCTTATGTTTTATTTTATAGATTACAAAGCACAGCCTAGCCAGGAAGCGGTGGCACACGCCTTTAAACCTAGCATCCGGAAGTCAGAGGCAGACAGATCTCTGAGTTCAAGGCCAGCCAGGTCCACATTAATGAATTCTAGGTCAGCCAGGGCTACACAGAGAAACCCCGTCTCAAACAAACAGAAAATAATTATAAAACATGACATAAATACACACTATTTCTCCTTGATTGCATATATTACATATTAAGTTGCTTAGAGAAAAAAAGTAAATATTGAGTAAGTAGCAAATTTACTGAGTTCTCCCCCAAACAGAAGGTTGCATGGGAGTCATCTTACAAGCCAATCTTTGACTTCTCAGTGATTTTTTTTTTTAGGGGCCATGCTAATCTACTCTGAATCATTCCAATTTTAGTATATATACTACCAAAGTGAACACTCTCACTGATTTTTTTTTACAACTGAAGAAAATCAGTCCATTAAAAACTCCAGAGTGAGTTGTGATTCAATCGGAAAATTATCAAGACTGTGGACTTTAATCTATCTGTGATCTTAATACCAGTTAAATAGGAATTTTGTAAAATCATTGGCCATGCTACGATACTTGGATACTAATCAGGACTAATTTAAATAACGGTTCCACTATCTAACAGTTGTACGAATTTGAACAAGCAGCTTAACCTCGCTGTATTTTGGATTTACCATATATAGAAACTTTGAATAATGAGATTAAAAAGAGCATTGCAGTGGGTAATTAATAATATATAAAACTCAAGAATCTTTCACTCTTTGCAGCATAAAATAACAGCTAATTAAATGTCATCTCCGTTATAATTCATTAACAGAATGCCATGGCCCAAGGATTAAAGGATTCTGAAGATCCTAAAGCTAGTTTATGACCTATTACATTAAAACCAGAAGGATCAAAAACCCATTGCCATTGTTCTTGAGGTTTCAGTAGCCCTCATTGTCCGCTATGTTCAGTGAGACCGGTTTTAACCCAGGCTTTTTCAGACCCAGGCCAGCTGGCCTTGGTGAGTTCCCGATAGGACATCCCCATTGTCTCAGTGTGTGGGTGCCCCCCTCGCGGTCCTGAGTTCCTTGCTTGTGCTCTCTCTCCTTCTGCTCCTGATTCGTACCTTGCACGTATTGGCTTTGTGGGAGCCTAGGCAGTTTGGATGCTCACCTTACTAGACCTGGATGGAGGTGGGTGGTCCTTGGACTTCCCATGGGG
>NW_026067986.1:6468040-6487099 GCF_014885135.2 Alexandromys fortis | reverse complement strand
GGGAGGCGGCGGTGGGGAAGAGACAGAAATCTTTAATAAATAAAAAATAAAATAAAATAAAAGAAAAATCCAAAAAACAAACAAACAAACAAACAAAAAACAGAAGGGAGGAACTCAGTGTTCCGACTCTGAGATGAAGAAAGGAGGTGTAAATTATCCTGTGTTGATCAACACGTGTCACCAACGTGTTGAAATACCTCACTTGGTCTCCTAAACATGCTTCACTATTGTGTCAATCCAAAATAAAACAACATTCTCTAATTGTATGCCTATTACAGAGTGCTACAATTTTTCTATTTATGAGAACGAAGAGTAGAGAATTGTTGTCATTCAGAACTAAATGTTTCTGCATAGACTTCTTTACCAATTCCAGGAATTTTTGATTCTTTAATTAATGTATTCCTGGCATTCAATAGGAGGCTTTAGGCTTTTAGTCTACTTATATTTTTCATGTAGGAAGGAAATATAAATTATGATAATTGAAATCGTAAGCAACATATCCATGCACCAATACTTAAAAATAATATTAATTTTACTTAATAGAGCATAAAAATCATCGCATTAGTCAGAATTCTCTATAGGAACAGAATTTAAGAGATCAATATGTGTTCTTCATATATATATTTTTATATATGTGTATACATACATACACGCACATATGAAAACAGAGGGGAGGTTTATTAGAAAGGCTTATAGGCTATGTCCTGGCTCATCTCATAATCTCATAATGGCTGTGTACCAATGGAAGGTGCAAGAATCCAATAGCTGTTTAGTCCACGATATTGACTACCTCATCTCGGCTGGTCTTCAGGATACACCAGAAGCCCCAAGAAGTAGACTCTAATGGCAGTGAAGGTGTGGAGTCTTTAGGGAGAGTGACAGCAAGCAAGCAAAGAGAGCGAGCACACTCCCTTCTCCCATGTTCTACAAGTTGAGAGCAGAAGGTGCAGCCCAGATGAAAGGCGAGTCTTCCCCTCTCAGAGATCTGGATTCGAAGTGAATCTTCTCACTTCCAATGATTTAATTAAGGAAAAATCCCTCACAGGTGGGCCCGCTCACCTCCTTGGGTTTTAGTTAGTTCCAGCCGTAGGCCAGGTGAGAACTAAGAACAGCGTCACAATCTCACTTCTCGTCAGTTTAGCACACAATCCTATCTCCTCATGCCACGCTTAATTCCCAAGTGGAAACAGTAACCAGGCCATCATTAACCCTAACATGATGTAACCATCCCATGTAGACAGTAAGCCGACGATCTATTTAACTAGGTGAATTTGACAACCAAGGCTAGCCATCACAACAATTAATTATCCTCTATTTGGAAGACGTATTGGAATATAAATATTATAAGGATCATGTAACTTTGTAAAAAGGAAAAGGCATAGAATTTAAAGCTATTTTTTCCTAAATTTGAGCAATGTTTCCTCCGCTGAGTTTTAAAACGTGCCAGAATACTCCCGGACACCATAAATCCCAAGGAAGTGTAATACTCACTGTGCCCAGGAAGCCAATACAAACACGGACGGAAAAAAAAAAAAAAAACTTAATCAGGCCTATAATTAAGCTATTTTAAGTCAATTAGCTGCTCTGTAGTAAGCATTTCATTAGGCAATGGCATTTTGTGTTTCTATCAAATTTCTCTCCTGCGAAGAAAACAAGGGAGAGGCCGTAAAAATTCTGATAGACATTTATTTACCCTCTTAAATGTCATTCGATAATTAAAAAAAGAAGGAAACGCATCGGATGCCTATACATTATAGCCCAAAGCACTTCCTCTAAAAAAGATCATGAAATTCAGAGTTCCTAGCTAGAGCCCTCAGATGGCATAAAGCACTGCTCAGATTGTGCCAGGACAAAATAGTGACGTCCCCATAAACCTAAGCCATTGCTTCATTCATGGACTCTGGTGGCTTGGTGCAAAGCAGTGGTGTTCCCACAATCTGAGTCAGCGAGCCATAGACAATTCTGAGAATTTTATATAATTTCCCACTGAATGTTTTAATAATATTAGAATTAAGTAGTTTTTTTTGGGGGGGGGGCAGGGGGAAAGTTGACTTCTTTTTCTCTCCTTGAAGTATGCAATCTGAGCAGGTGGCATCTCAGACTCCATCTAGTTTACTTTGTTCAGTTATTGTTTGTCTTTAGCAACAAAAGCCAACTGCATGCACTTGCCTTGGGTTTGTACAGTGCCAGCATTGTCCATCACAGCTTGGTGTCTGTGTGTCCCCTGCAGCTGCAGACTCGTGGTCTCAGCCTTTGTTCGGGTCGTTGTTTTTGAAGCGATGAATGACTCTCTTTTATATTTATTTATTTTTTTAAATGTTGGGCCATCCCTTTTTTTTTTTTTTTTAATTCACCTATGTTCTTTCTACAAAAATCCTCCATTGGCTAAAATCAGGCCGAGTTAAATAAAGTATTACGGAATCAAGGTTGACTTGATTCTGTTATCACCGATTTCCATAAGAAAGAAGAATGAAAAGCCACGTGGTTAAAGTTATGGTCATATTTACTGGAAGTTATTTATAATAACTCGTCGTGCTATTGACTAGTGGGTTGTAAAAGATTCAGTTATTTCCCTGATTTCTGGGTAAATCATCATAATCAAGCATCCGAATGCCTCCTGCATTGTGATATAACTCGGATTCTCTTGAGTTCTAATTGCCAACAGCACATTTTATGTCTTTACACCAAGAAAGTGTCTCTCAATCTATCTTAAGATATCTGGGGCACTAATTAGATATAAAAAATGTTTGGTGCTATCTGGCACAGCAATTTTATGAGCTAAGATTATATATATTTACTTAGAGGACAATAAAAATGATTGCACATAAAATTATAGAACCCAATGGCAATCTAGAGCTAAGGTGCTGGGAGGGTTGGGGGGCTCCATTGTTTCCAGATGCTGCAATACATTTCATGCACGTTAGGTGATTCATTTCCTGTTGTATACGCATGGCAAAGACAATGCCAGAGTGGGTCTCCAGAATACCAGAACAGCCTGCTTCTGACATGTCGTAACCTAGGTACGGTTCTCTGTGCTTCTTTCTTCACAATGTTAACACACTTTTATTCATCCAACGACTAAAACACAGATTATACAGATTCTCTCTCTCTCTCTCTCTCTCTCTCTCTCTCTCTCTCTCTCTCTCTCTCTCTCTCGCTGTGTTGGTGACATAAACTGTAATCCGAGAATTACAAGTCAGTAGACTAAAGCCATGGATACATGCCAAGTTTTTAGCACCCTTCAATTTTGACACTCTTGAGACAATAAATTTTGTTTTGTGAATAAAGACACTAAAGTCTCCATCTTCCACAAGCAAGAGCTCATACGTCCATCCCTCTCAACACGAGAATGAGATCTACAGGGTCTGAAATACGGTGCTTGAAAATGCCCTTCCTATGGCATTGTTATGCATTTGCCTTACTAACAGAACAGTCTTTGCTTTGCCGTTCATCCTCAATCCTTAGGCAAATCCTCATTTCCTTTATATGGTTCAGTCAAGAAATCAGGCCTCTCATGAGACTGAGGGACTATGGAAGCTGTTCCTGACGTTGTCTTTGGCTAAAGTATTTTTGGCAAAAATGTTTTTATTTATAATTCGCACCTCTAGGAAAGTAAGTTGTCTCATTACAGTGATAAAAATATCACGAATAGCTGAGAATCACAAGACATAATTTACATATGTCTCCTTTCTGTTTACCCTTCCATGTCATTCTGCCTCACGGGTTCCTTTTGTTGCTTTGTTCATTGTATATTCAAAGTAAAGGGCTCTGCAATAACTTCTCATAGGCTTTTCTGTTTCTTCGTTGGTGCCCACTTTAAAATTCCTAGTGCTTTCTATTTGTAATATATATATAACATGGAAGCTACTTAATACTTTTTGCTGAACTAATGTCTTGATTATTATCTAAATAAATTTAAAAATCAGTATTTTAGTTCCAACACAATTATAACAACCTTTAGGAAACCTAAGCAGAGAGAGGAAAATATCATCTATGTTCAGAAGATAGTGTTATAAAATCTGAACACACATGTTTATAAAACCATCAAATGTACAATTCTACTTTAAATTCTAAAGTAATTTTTAATTACCAGAGACAGATAGATAGGGAGAGAGAGAGAGAGAGAGAGAGAGAGAGAGAGAGAGAGAGAGAGAGAATCTGTATAATCTGTGTTTTAGTCGTTGGATGAATAAAAGTTTGCAAACATGTAAAATCCTGAAAATCTCAAGAAGCATAACTTCTAAGAAAAGATAAGTGATTTTAGGTCTATAAGACAGAAACATCCATAGCTCAGTAGACCTGAGAATTATTTCTCCATCTTATTCCACACATGTAAAATGAATAAGGTCTCAATTGGTCACGGTGTAGATAAATGGAATCACCAAAACTAGAATAAAGTTTGTTCTAGACTTATCCTACATGCACTTCCTGAAATAACCAAAAAGAAAGTAACTACTCACCAGGAAGATTTAATTGTCCCAATCCTGGATCTCGAGAAAACAAATAAAGAAAATGCCACAGGGAAAAAAAAAAAAGAAAGAAAGAGAGAATGGGGGGGGAGGGATGAAGAAAGGAAGGAAGATTAGGTAGCATAAAACAAGGCCTACACTACAGGTAAGTTAGCAAAGTCAACATGGGCCATAAAATGGTCTCCACTCCCATTTCAAATAAACTAACAGGAGACCGGGCACCTTTCATGACTCTTCCGTAGGTTAAATTGTAATACCGAGAAGGAAAAGTTAAATTTAAATGAGACAAGTTCTCCTGGTGACAACTGGAAGTCACCTGTGAGGAAACACAGCCAAGGGTGCTTCAACTCCAGGTGGGAAAATACAGAATAGAACTGACAATTATCCACCAAGTAGCTGGAGTGGTTTGTTGATTTTCTCACTTTTAAGTTGGCAGGAAACTTATGAAATTTCTTTCTTTCTGTATTCCTATCACCTGCGGAAGGAAGAATATCAGATTATCAAAAATCACTTCCAAATTTCGCTATTTTATTCCTGAACTCATACGGTACAATGTTTTTTTTTTTCCTTTTTAAATCAAGGAAACAAATGAAAAATATCTTTTTCATATGCAAATCAGGATTTGAAGCTGTCAGTTTTGTATTCTCTTCAGATAATCTCAAATGCCATGCCAGGTAGGATTTATACCAAAAAAGGCCAGGTGTGTCATCCACCCCAGGAGGAGTAATCAATATATTATTAGTTCGACTTGATCCACGTGAGCTTGGGTACATGCTTCCACGGCGAAGGAGTCACAAAGGAAAAGCAGAAAGACCAGACTGAGAGCTATCGCCATTTAAAGTTTTCAAGGTTTCTTTGCCACTTGTGTAGCTTTAGTCTAGCTGGAGGCTCTCCATTTGTCCTGACTCGGGAGCCCAGCTTCCTACTTCTCCTTTTTTAAATTTCAGAATGCTAGTTGGTTAGATTTAAACTCTATTGATTAAATAATAAAACTAAAAGTGTTCTCACACAGAAAAAGCATCCCAACTCACCCACCAACCTACCAACCAGACAAAGAAACTGAACTCCTTTTCTTGAAGAGGTTCTATTTGTTGTAACAAGTGAAGAGCGATCCAATTAAATACAATGGTAGAGTTGGGGGTGGGGGTAGGGGCTAAGGAAGCAAGAGCACCCAACCCAGCTTGTGTGGGAGAGAAGGCAGCTTAAACTGTTCTTGAAATGACATAGAAATCAGACTGTTAACTCAAGTATACCACAGGACCGTGATATCATTTCCCAGAAAATAATCATTTTTTCGTCCTAGATGGGGCAAACATGTTAGATAAAAGTTTGCACACTCTTTTTAATTCAAAATACCTTTTTTTCTTTTTCTTTTTTGGAGATAGGGCTTCTTTGTGTAACAGCCCTGGCTATCCTGGCATTCACTTTACAGACCAGGCTGGCCTCAATCTCACAGAGATCCGCTGTCTCTGTCTCCTGAGTGCTGGGATTAAAGGCGTGCGCCACTACTGCCCGGACCTAAATACACTTTTTACAATTGTAAAATATTGCTGGTTAGCCTTGATTTAGCAATGTCTCCAAGTCTTGATGCTGAATTTTTGATTCACCTCTTTTGGTTTCTGAAGTCCTTGGATTGTCTGTGTATTACAGTATCTGATTTAAAATATACATTTAAAGCATAATATTATTGTTGTTATTATATTTTTACTTCAGTTAACACAAAGAATAAAGTTGAATTATTTCCTATATGAAGCATACATGTAAATCTGTTTTTTTAAAATAAATATTAATATGTAAACTGAATATATAAAACATATGCTACTGAGCTAAGTTTAGAACACAAATAGAAACAATTCCTCAATTTGATTATGTTAAGTGTAAACTGTGTCTTGGAATAGAACTGTTTTCTTAATCCAAAATATTAAGATTTCTACTCTTGTATTATGTGGTACATCCTTCATTTTATTCTGAAGGAGACAGGCTTTTCTGCTTGTCTTTCTTCTTGAACTATTTTTCTTTTAACTAGAACACACAGGAGGCACTTTTCATGCCAGAAGTTTCTTTTGATTAGAAGGATCTGTGGGCTCTTTTGTCATGGGGCGTGCAAGAGGGAATCTATAATAAAAATAATATCAAAGCTAGAAATAACAATTTCTAAAGCCAAGAACTGTGGCTAACGATTAAACCTGATATTGTAGCAGTGATAAGATCGTGGACCTTATAGTACCTTCTGCCGTTATAGTAATGCTGAAATTCACTAATATTTATGAGCTTAGGTCTGGAAATGTCAGAATATTCCACCTGAAATGTTATTATGTCCTCATAGCTTTCATATTCAGATAAAAACTTATTGTTTTCTTTCTATCTAGCAAATGGTATTCTTATTAAAAGAAAAAAGAAGTAAAATTACTTATACAGAAATGATTCTAATGTATTATTACTAAGCAAGAAGATCATTAGAGAATACAGATATAGAGGGTTGGACATCCTGTATTATAAACCATTTTTAACTGGCATGAATAAGACCATACCAAATATATTTCATACCAAATATATTTAAATGCTATTAAAATTTTGTAGACTTGGCACCTCTGACCACTAGGGACTTAGCCCTAACTGCCCCTGAAGAGGTGAGTGTCTGGGTCTCAGGCTGGAGGACCCTGCTCTCTAAGCTCTAGCATATCCTGGAGGCACATCCCACAACCCATTATCACCTAGTGAAGCCCTAGAGACCTGAGAGCAGCCCTCCAACCCTACCCCCTACCACATCTCTGACCACCTGAGCCTTGACCCAGACTGCCTTTGGAGAGGTGAGTGTCTGAGTTCCTAGCTGGAGGGCCCAGCTCTCTAGACCCTATTATCCTGGAGGTACATCCCATTCCCCATGTCCACCCAGTTAAGTCCCAGAGACCTGGGAGCAGCCTCCCTGTGCCCCAAACCCCTAACCCACCAAATCTCTGACCATCAGAGCACTCACTGGTCCTGACTGCCCCTGGAGAGGTAGTGTCTGAGTCCCTAGCTGGAGGGCTCTGCTTTCCAGGCCCTAAGCCACAGAGGAACATCCCGTGCCCTACTGCCAGCCACCAAATCCAGAAATACTAAAAAAGCCTCCCCTCACCTGCAACCATCCTCCACTGCACCTGTGACCACCAGAACCTTGACCCAGACTGCACCTGGAGAGTAGCCTCCAGAGCTGCATCAGCAACTACCAGAGGCACGGCCCTGCCTGTACCAGGTCTCATCTGTATCAATTGGAAGAAGAGAGACCCCCTGAATCAGAGGCCCCACCTGCACTCCTTGAAGGAAGGCATGGGTAGGGACCCATGTTGAATGCAAGAATACATCCAACAACCTAAAGAACAATATGGTAACACATGAACCTAGTGGTCCTACAGAAGGAAGACCTGAACATCCTAACCCAGAAGAGGCAGAAGAAAATGTCCTTAATTATAACTTTATGAAGATGATAGAGACCATTAAAGAGAAAATGAAAAACAAAACCCAAAAATCCCTTAAAGAAATGGAGGAAAAGACAAACAAGAAATTGGAAGAAATCAACAAATCTCTTAAAGAAAGCCAAGAAAACCAAGAAATAAGCAGTCAAACAGATGAAAAAAAAAAATCAGTTCTAATAGCCCAAGAGTTAAAAATTAAAATATAGACAATAAAGAAAATACAAACCGAGGGAATTCTGGAAATGGAAAATCTGGGTAAATAATCAGGACTATTGACACAAACATAACCAACGGATTGTGAGAGATGGAAGAGAGAGAATCTCAAAAGTTGAAGACGTGATAGAGGAAATGGATTCAACTGTCAAATAAAATGTTAAATCTTACAAATCCTTAACACAAAACATCTAGGAAATCTGGGACACCTTGAAAAACCAAACTTAAGAATAATAGGGATAGATGAAGGAGAAGAACTCCAGACCAAAGGCACAGAAATCAATAGAATCACAGAAGAAAATTTTCTCAACTTTAAGAAGGATATGCCTATGGAGGTACAAGAAGCTTACTGAACACTAAAAAAAAAAAATCAAACCAAATCCCTCACCATATAATAATGAAAACACTAAACAAAAAGAAAGAAAGGATATTAAGAGCTTCAAAGTAAAATAAAAAAAAAGCAACAAAAAACCCAAATAACATAAAAAGGCAGACCTATCAGAATTACATAAGACTTCTCAATGAAAATTCGAAAATCCAGAAGGGCCTGGACCGATGTGCTGGAGACACTAAGAGATCATGGATGCAAGCCCAGAATATTATATCCAGAAAAGCTTTCAATCACCATAAATGGATAAAACAAAATATTTAATGACAAAACCAGATTTAATAATACCTATCCACAAATCCAGCCTTAGAGAAAGTAATAGAAGAAAAACTCATAGAAGAACCTCAAGTGGGAAGTAGCCTTGAACATATGGGCACAGGAGACTATTTCCTAAATATAATACCAATAGCACAGAACCTTAAAGCAACAATTAATAAATGGGACCTCCTGAAACTTAAAAGCTTCTGTAAGGCAAATGACACAGTCAACAAGACAAAACAGCAACCTACAGAATGCGAAAAGATCTTCACCAACTTCACATCAGACAGAGAGCTGATCTCCAAAATATATAAAAACCCAAGAAACTAGACATGAAAATACCAAATACTCCAATTAAAAAAAATGGGGTACAGATCTAAACCGAAAATTTTCAGCAGAAGAATCTCAAATGACTGAAAGCGCTTAAGGAAATGCTCAACATCCTTAGCCATCAGAGAAATGCAAATCAATGCAACTCTGAGGTATATAATCACATCAGTCAGAATGGCTAAGATCCAAAACACTGATGATTGCTTATGTTGGAGAGGATATGGAGTAGGGAAAACACTCCTCCCATGCTGGTGGAAGTTCAAAGTTGTACAGCCACTTTGGAAATCAGTATGACGGTTTCTCAGAAAACTGGGAATCAGTCTACTTCAAGACCCAGCAATACCATTCTTGAACATATACCCAAAGGATGCACAATGATACCGCAAGGACATTTGTTTAATTGTGTTTATAGCTGCATTATTTGTAATAGCCAGAATATGGGAACAGCCTAGATGCCCCTCAACTGAAGAATGAATAAAAAAAATGTAGTACATTTACACAATGGAATACTACTCAGTGGTAAAACAAAATAAAACAAAACAAAAAAACCAGTGACATCTTAAAATTTCCATGTAAATGGATGGACCTAGAAAAACCTTCCTGAGTGGGGTAACCCAGACCAAGAAAGACAAACTCGGTATGTGTTCACCCATAAGTGGATATTAGACTAAAGCAAAGAATAACCAGCCTATAGTCCATGTTCTCAGCGAAGCTAGGTAACAAGGAGAACCCTAAGGAGAAACATACATGGATTCCCCTGGGAAGAGGAAATAGACAAGATTTCCTGAGAAAATTGGGACCATAGAGGGGGAGGGCAGGAGGAGAGAGAGGGGGGAGAAAGGGAGTGAGGAAGCAAACATGAGGGAACGGGATGGTCAAGATGGGGGAGGGACAGAGAGGGAGAGCAAGGAAAGTGATTTCTTGATTCTGGGAGTCATTAGGGGACTAGCTTAATACCTGGCACAAGGGAAATTCCCAGGAATCTACAAGGAATACCCTAGCTAAGACCCTAGGCAATAATAGAGAGGGTGCCTGAACTGGCCTTTCCCTGTAATCAGATTGATGACTACCTTAATTGTCATCATAGAACCTCCTTCCAGCAGCTGAAGAAAGCAGATGCAGAGATCCGTAGGTAAGCACTGGGTCGAGCTTCTGGAGACCAGTTCAAGGGAGGGAGGAATGATAATATGAGCAAAGGGTTCATGACCAGAATGGGGATACCCACAGAAACAGCTTACCTGAACTAGTGAGAGTTCACACACTCTGGACTGATAGCTGGGTGTTGTAAGAAGGAACGGAGGGCTGCATCCCACCAGCCAGCTACCTTACACCCTAAATAACTACACATAAACTGTATTTATATAAAAACTGCCTGTTCCATTAGTTCTAGCCTCTTATTGGCTAACTCTCACATATTGCTTTAACCCATATCTAGTAATCTGTGTATCACCATGGGGTCATGGCTTACTGGGAAGATTCTAACCTACTTCCATCTCAGGCTGGAGAATCATGGTGTCTGCCACACTGCCTTCTTCCTCCTAGAATTCTGTTCTGTCTACCACGCCCATCTAAGGGCTGCCCTATCAAAAGGCCAAGACAGTTTTCTTTATTTAACCAATGAAAGCAACACATAGAAAGAAGATCCTCCTACCCTAGCTGGGCACCTTCATAGGACCAAACTAGGCCCTCTGAATGTGGCCGACAGAGGTGTGGCTTGGGCAGTCCGTGGAGCCACTGGCAATGGGACCAGAATTTACTTTTACTGCATGAACTGGCGTTTTGGAGCCCATTCTTTTTTGGATGGATACGTTGCTTAGCCTAAATATTGGGGGGAGGACCTTGGTCCTGATTCAAACTGATGGATGTATCAGACTTTGTTGACTACCCATGGGAAGCCTTACCTTCTCTAAGGAGTGGATGGTGGGTAGGGCATGGGAAGGTGGAGGGAGCAGAGAAAGAGCAGGAGTGGGAACTGGGATAAGTATGTAAACTGAGAAAAGATGGTTTTCCAAAGTAAATAAAGTAATTTTTAAAAAGTTAAAAGAGAAAAAAATTATAAACTTTAAAGTTAATAACACTATTTTACAAAATGGCGGTACTTAAAATGTCCATCTCCCAGTGATCTGTATTACATATATATTGCTTCAAATTCATGCTTAAATTCTCTCAACTTCATGTTCTCACATCTAAATAGTTAATAAGCCTGAGATTTTTAACCCAACACTGAACACCTACAATTGCATCCAAAGAGTCTCTCTTCTCCTAAGGTGTGTAAGCACTGAGATTTTAGCAGTAAGTTAGTACAGGAATTTTAATTTTATGAACTCATTTGTTACCTCTGAATACAGCCCAATATATTGTACCTTAATTACAGGGAAGAATAGAACATTGATATTTCCTGAAAACTCCAAAGTGGCATAGCCAGTATTACAGAAGACGATAATCGGCCAACAGAGATGGAAAGGTGGTACCGTTGAGATTTTTTTCTCTAACAAACATTGAAAGTTTCAGAAGTGAGGCGCTCATTAAGATTGACAGGCAACTTTTGACGCCAAAGATAGTTGCCACATCAACAAGAAAATGCCACATTCTTTGGGATTTCTTCGGAAATAAAGCATCATCCTATGGCCGACGTATTTAGTTCAGCAGGAAGGTTTTCAGGATAGTAAAAAGAATAGTCATTGTTTGAACACATAGACTTGGTAGTCTCTCGGTGCAAGGCTCATGTTGCAAGGATGGTTTTCATTGGCGTACAAAACCAGTGAAGTGCTGCTTTCAATTGTGAAAATTAAAGGTTCAATAATGAGAGCAAAAAGAAGGGCAGGGAATTATAAGAGACAAGAAAGAAGCTGCAAGGTGTAGCTGAAATTTTGTATACCTGGGTACGAACTCATTTAGAAAAAGAATTAGGAAAGGAGAAGTAACAGGATCTCAAACGTTCCCACGTGTTTTTTTTTTCTTTCTAAAAGCAGTAGCTCCAGGTGGTCAAAGAGATTTCAGGTGGGTGGGAAGTTCAGAATAAAACAAAACCATGATTTCCTGACCACAACAGATAAGAAAGTAGCAATAAAAACTACTTAGTATGTGTATCCTCATTAAATGACGACAGCGATCTTTTAAGTGAGATGTACATCTTGTCATTTGTATGGGAATGAACACAAATCTACAGATCAGCTTTCCCAGACTTGGATCATCAATCCAGGATGCTTGGAGAAGCTTAGTTCTGACCAATGGCATTGGATTCCAAATCCCCATTCTCTCTAATATCTATATCCTCCTAAGCAGCCTTCTTCAGAACATTGCTCTCAATGTGTATTCTGTAATAAAAAGATGTTTTATAAGAAAAATTAATTTGAGAATTTTTTTGCACCACAGCTTCTCCCAAGCTATTTAAAAAACATTTAATTATTGTAATAGTGAAACTGCTTGAGCCTATGCCCTGTGTGTGTAGTTCCCAGATGGCCAGAAGAGGGCATTGTGAGCAATCTGAAGCAGGGGTTCAGAATCAAACTCTGGTCCTCTCAAGGGCAGCTCGTATTCTTTCCCACTGACCTATATCTCCAAGCCACATGCTCTCAGGCTATTTTAAATTTATAGTGACATCCCAAAGTTCCTGAGGACTGCAGAAGATAAGTAGGATTAACTCTGATCATCACAGAACTTCCCATATGAATTAGATTTTGGAGACGCTTTGTGTGATTAAAATACAACACTCATTACGATTCAGAAACTCAGTTTTATTGGAGCCCTCACGTGCAGAACGCTGACTTAATGCAAACAAGCTTAAGAGTGCATGAGGGGGCTGGAGAGATGGCTCAGAGGTTAAGAGCACCGCCTGCTCTTCCAAAGGTCCTGAGTTCAATTCCCAGTAACCACATGGTGGCTCACAACCATCTGTATTGAGATCTGGTGCCCTCTTCTAGCCTGCAGGCAGAGCACTGAGAATACTGTATACATAATAAATAAATCTTTAAAAAAAAGAGTGCATGAGGGTGTGGATAGATGGGAAGAGATGACATCACTGGTGGGTACCACACCACAGAACGCTCAGATGGAAAGCTGAAAATGAATCTAATCTTCTACACAAGTTGAAAAGAAATCTTGAAGGATTTGGAGCAAAGAAATGATGTGGTTCGCACCATTCCCATATGCCGAGAGTATTTAATAACAGCTGCAGACATTTTAGTAATAATTTCTCAGACATCACTACCTCTGCTAATATTTAGTGCCTCCATCTTCATAAAAGAACACTTATATCTCAAGTAGAATAAACGCCAAACTTCACTAGAATAATGGTTTTACGATTCTGTCCTCATCCATCTGTTAAAGTCGTTGTTTTAATGGATTTATCTTTTTACCATTATTGAAAAACTGTGGAATAATAAGACCCAGGACAACCTTAACTGCAGAAACTCTATGCGATTAATAGCTCAAATGTTTTCACATTCGACGTGTCAGTTGAAGTTTTTTTTTCTTTTAAGTTGTGTGAATTGTTTTTCATCAATAAGTAATGTTTTTAATGGAAATCTGTATCACTTCTGTTACCGTTGTTTGATGCACATACATTTAAGCCCTTAAAAGAAACAGACTGCTTATACCATGTGCTCTAAAACACGAACATCCCAGAATCCCTTGTGGGCTCATTATCATCAGTTGTTGATAACATTCAATTCTTAAAAACGTGACTTTCTGGAGCACCCTCCCTTATCAGTTTGGTAGATTGGAATTAGGAGTTTTCCTTATAGACAACACAGAATGATTTCTTGTCTTGAGATCATAAGCAATGCAAAGTTCCAAGAACAAAGATATCCACAAAGCTCTGAAAAGGATGACCTCTTAGATCAGAAAAAAAAAAGGAACTAAGGTCCCACTCAGATTCTAAAGTAATTGCACAAGTGCAGTAGTGTTCAGTTAGGCAAAATTTATTAGAGAATCATATGTTTGGGAGAATCATGAGAACTCACTGATGCCCCTCTAAGACGGGAAACCTGGTAATTATGAGACAGTAAACAATAGATAAAATCTGACAAATGCCTACAGGACACATGCAAATATGCATGTATATGTTTACATTATATATACATATATATATTCTCTTCAGATGTTTGTAAAGAGTAAGAAATTGTTAAAACAGCAAACCTTATAGACAGGAAGACAAAGACCTTAACGGCTGATCCATCTCTCCTGATCCTGGCAATTTAACATTAAATTTTTGAAATATTTTAATTTCACAACATTCCAAGTAATTTTTGCTTGATTCTCTGGAATGGTGTTAATTTGCACATATTTTAGTAAAATTAGTGTAATTTGTTATTTTTATTTTAAAGAATTTGTTAGATTAAGATTTACTTGTTTTCTTCCTATTTTCCAACCAGAGGTAGTTTATTGTTAGGTCAGGATTAATGAACTGTAAATGGGTGAAATCACTTTTCTTCTTTTTTTATTTTCTAAGATTTGTGTATATAGTGTTCTGCCTGCATATATGCCTGCACACCAGAAGAGGGCACCAGATCTTATTATAGATGGTTGTGAACCACCATGTGGTTGTGGGGACTTGAACTCAAGACCCCTAAAAGAGCATAGTGCTCTTAACCTCTGAGTCATCTCTCAGTACTCAGGAGGCAGAGGCAGGCAGATCTCTGTGAGTTCGAGACCAGCCTGGTCTACAGAGCTAGTTCCAGGACAGGCTCCAAAGCCACAGAGAAACCCTGTCTCGAAAAACCAAAAAAAAAAAAAAAAAAAAAAAAAAAAACCAAAAACAAAAACAAACAAAAAAAAACGGAAAAATTCCTACTAGAGACAGAAATGATTTTTCTTAGCTATGGTTTCTATTTCTGTGAAGAAACACCATAACTATGACAACTCCAATAAAGGAAAGTATTTAATTGGGGCTGATTTAACAGTTTAGTCCATTATCTTCATGGTGACCTGCAGGCAGACATTGGTCTGGAGAAGGAGCTAAGAGTTCTATGTCTTGATCAATGGCAGGGAGCAGAAGCAATTGTGTGTCACAAAGCATAGCTTGAACATAGGAGACCTTAAAACCCAACAGTGATACCCTTCTTCCAACAAGGCCATGCCTCCTAATAGTGCCAGTCCCAATAGGTCAAGCATCCAAATGCACGAGTCTATAAGGTCATACCTATTCCAACTACTGTATCACTTAAAACTGATTCTCAAGCAGGATTCAAGCTGCTTCCAGCTCTCGGCGGCAGTAGGGTATGAGGTGAGAATCACTTGAACTCTGAAAAGTATTAGAACTCAAAGCTTCTGTGCCTACTGGGTGCCCATGGAAAGCCCCTGGAGAGTAAGTCCTGGGTCAGAAGTTCCGCTCACCCAGAGAAATATTGGAGGTGAGGGCCATAGAGAGTCTTGAAGGCTGGTTCCAGGGAGCTCCCTGAACAGAAACTTAGGGTCAGCATAAGCAGGCACGTGGCTCCCAGGTGCCCATCATTTTATTAAGGCCTTCTGAGAGAGGAGGCCCAGCTACACCCTAGCATTTATGTCTCTTTTCAGCATGAGGAAGTTGGAACTAATACAGTGAGGGTTGATACTTCAGGGAGTTGATGGAAATAAGAAGAGCAAAAGCCACAAGGGCTTAGCTTCCTGCCAACTGCTGGGCAATCAGATAGGTGGGAAGCTGGAGTTTCCACAGCAATGGAACATTGGACTGGGGGCCAGGGATGGAGGGACAAAATCCTATGCTCTACAAGGGGTTCAGTTTTGAGAGCCATAACCCCTGGTTTTAATAAGCCAAACAAAAACAAAGCAATAACTACAAAAAAAAACCCCAAACAAACAAAGAGTAGATCTGAGGTCATTATAGACTGATAGTAACTTTAAAATAAAAAAAGGTGTAGATAGCTATTTTTAATTTTTTATATAGTTAGAATTAAAATAGGGTTATGACACTTTCCACTTTCTTCACTCCCACTTTAACTAATATCCTTCTTTTCTTTGATTAGGATTGCTAAATACATATCTACTGAATGGTAACTGTTGTCAGCTCTTCCCTGATTGGCTGGATATAAATAAAGATCTGGCCAGTCTATGCCCAGTTGGTTTCTCAATAAATTCAGCTTCACTGGAGGTTTCCCAAACATTTTCCAGGGGATGCCGGATGAAGGAGGAAGGTAGGACCTCAAAGCCTGCTGCTGGTTGCCAGTCACCCTGCCTCCCTTATTCAGTTCCCACAGAGTTGAAAGATGGACTTGGTTGTTAATAGCAACAAAATATCTAAATAAGAATAAAGAACAAAATAAAATATAAAATAAAAACAAAAAATAAAAATGTAAGGAAGAGCACAAGGCCTTCTTTCTGAAAAAGAATATTGCACTGTAACTGGCAATATGAACTTTAAAAAATTATGCCTGTACAAAAGTTTTATGAAAAAACAGAAGGGTAATCATTAGTTTTATTCATTTAATTTATTATCAATCATTTTTACTTAAGTAAGAACAACCATTAAAAACAGTATCGGTTTATTGTGAATACCACTGCCATTTGCTTTTGGTCAATATTTAACCTACTTTGTACATATTATCTTTTCGTTTGTTTGCTTTTCAGAGATAGAGGTTCTCTGCGTAACAGTACTGGATGCCCTGGAACTAGCTCTTGTAGACCAGTCTGGCCTCGAATTCACAGAGATCCACCTGCCTCTGCCTCCTGAATGCTGGGATCAAAGGCGTGCGCCACCACTACCAAGCTTGTACATGACATTTTACACAGAGTTTATAAGGATAAAACTTCTGCTTATTTCTACTGGATGAAATACCATATTCACTCAGATTCACACAACTTATTTCACAAGTGTGACATTTTGTCTTTCAAAATAAGGAAGAGACTGTATTTAGGAAACTGGTGCTTCTCATGAAGACCATGCCCAACAATTTTCAAAATTACTGGAGAGAATATTAGAAAATGCCCAACATCTGAGAATACTCATTTGACTACCAAGATTGTAGTTTCTTAACCACAGGAATGGTGAGGGAGGGAAAATATTTGAATTACAACACAGTATCTGTAACAAAGTAACCAAGAATGAACATCCCGCATGCATTCTCCTTGAATAAATGGCAATACTACCACATTGTACAATTAAATAAGACTAGTAAAAATCTTGGCAAATAAAGCTTCCCCTCTTTCTCTTTCAGTGTGTGTACACACATGTATATGAGTGTAAGCATGTAGGCACACTTGCGGGTGTTGTGGGTACGTTTTAATGATCTTCTTTGAGTCGAGGTATGGTACTTAGGGGACAGCCATGGTTCTTGCCCTATGCTTCCTATCAACTGAAAAAAATATATTAACAGGGGATTATATTGTCCTGTAGCTGTAACAAAAACTATTAAGGAAGGGCAAATTGATGGAAAACAGCCCTGATTTCTAGCATCTAATCAGCATGATGTCATAAGTAAATGAAGCCATATTCTATGAAGCTGAATTTAAATTTGGATCTAAGATACGAAGAGCATTAACCTAATAAAACTAGACAAGAGTCTTCCTGTCATCAGAAGAGAAAGACTATGGAGCCAAAGGTCACATGATGATGGCAGGGATGACGAAGTTCAGTGCAGCCCGGAGACATTCGTAAGCTTCTCTTTTCAATATACCAGCAGTTTGCAGGCTTCCAAATTATTATTTATTATCTAGTCATATTTGTGTATGGGAAAAATAAAAGTCATTGCTGGACTGGAACATTGTTTCAGGTAGCTAGGTCTTCTCTTAGAACATCAAAACTGCTCATATTTTTAATTCAATACAAATGCCTGCATGTCACATGGAAATGCTTCATTGGCCGATGCACCCTACCCCTGAGGAATCACAGAAATCTGGAATGTCTATCTACATTATAAAATGTATTGTTTGTAGCTAGAAGTAGAAAAATGTTCATTTGTTTCCTCTGCTCCATTTGTTGGCGGATCGGTTGAGTTAACTCCAGTGTGAAAGAGGTTTGAAAACATTATTTATGAAGCCTACAGATTATGCTTCCCTTGTTTCAGGCCTCTAAAGAATATCTTATTTAAATTCATCAAATTCTTTATATAGAAGCCTCCTTAATTTACTGTTTCAGGAAAGGAAAAGAAGCTGGCTGAGCTGTCTTGCAGAGACCTTATCACTAAACAATGTACTCATTATTTTTAGTTTAAACATGAGCAGATGTGGATTTTTTTCTTTATTTATTTAAACTAAGAAGCGTTACCATGAGATGTAATTTAACAGCCATCCTGATTTAGGATAAAGGTCTTGACCAGTGTTTGCTGCATTAGTTACATATTGAAGTTTGTGTCCTGAGCTGGCAACTCTAAATTTACTTTTTACAGCTATATTACAGCTATCAAAAAACCAAGTTTATTCTCTCTTTAGGCTTCATTTGTAGATTGCAATTACTATTTACGTATTCTATATGTTTTGTGATAACAAACACTACTGAATGCTTCCTTGATCAGTTTACTAGCTTTATTGCTAAACTGGAAAAGGATGCAGCTGAAAATACATCAAGCCAGCCATGGTTGAAATGAACAAGGAAGCCATGATTGAGATGAACAGGAAAGAGTATGAAACACATATACTAAAACGGCTTCTTTGAAATCAGTATGGTCAGTACAAAGAGAAATAAATTCTAATTGAAATGCATTGTCAATGTATCCAATTTATTCCATTGCCTTGTTAGATAAGGATGTGCCTATGTGCAAACACAATACTTGCATTTACATTTGAAAATTTTGGATATTATTGACACATGCGGATTGATTGATTGCTTAAGCTATGTAGCTATTTAGATTTTGAGGGAGAGGGTAACTGTAAATCTGTGAGTTTTGTTATTACTTTCCTTTTCTTCATTTTTTTTTTGGTAGAATGTCATGATTCCTCTTCTTTTTTTATTTTTATTTTTTTTTATTGAGAAAAGGAAAAAAAAGTTTCGCCTCCTCCCAGCCTCCCATTT
>NW_026067986.1:6422458-6467170 GCF_014885135.2 Alexandromys fortis | reverse complement strand
TAAAGTCTGCATGAGCCCTGACTGCTCACCCTACAGTCTTGCTCCCCTCGCCCATGTCAGACTGCAATATAGCAGTCACAATGCTACCACAGGTGCCCTCCTGTGCCAGACTACAGCTCCTGTGCCCTGCTCACATCGATGGACTACTAGCAGCATCTGCAGAAAGGACAGGCGGCTGGCACAATGGCAGGGTGAGCTGTGCCAGGCAGAGCCGGAAATGATGGCGAAGCTTGCCTGGGGCACAAGGCTGGGGGTCCAAGCCAAGCAGGTACACATGACTGAAGGTAAGCGGAAGGCAGGGGCAACATTGGTGGACAGGAAGCAAACAATCTGGGCCAGTAGCCTCCCTTCAGGGACGTCGGCCTGACCAGAAAGCTGAACTTGTGGCTTTGATACAAGCTCTATAGATGGCAGAGGGAACGTCTACACTGACAGCAGGTATGCTTTTGCCTTCACCCATATACACGGAGCAATATACAGACAAAAAGGACTGTTGACATCTGCGGAAATTTTGAGCCTCCAGGAGGCCACACATTTGCCAAAGAAGATAGCCATCATACATTGACCAGGACTGAGACAAACAATGTAATGGCTAAGAAGATCATAAAAGAAATCATCCTTCATATGACAAAAGCATTTGTTCAACTATGTTCATAGCAGTATTATTTGTAATAGCCAGAACCTGGAAACAACCTAGATGCCCTTCAATGGAAGAATGGATGAAGAAAGTGTGGAATATATACACATGAGAGTACTATGCTGCGGTAAAAAACAATGCTTCCTCTTCTTTGGAACAGTTTCTTATATGCTGCTATTTCATTTTCCTTGGCTCTCTTTTAACAATCTGGATCCCAGGATTTTTTAGTAATTTAAAAACTTCCTCGACCCTACAAAGAATTTTGGTCTCCCTTTTCTCTCATTTTTTTTTTATTTTCCCTTTCCATTGTTCACAACTCTTCTCAGCTGTACTTACCCCTGAACTCTGTAAAGCTACATATTTGCTTCTATTATCTTAAGATTTAATCTAACAACCGAGAGATAAAAATGTATGTTCTTTCCTCACTTGTAACCAAAGCGATTTTCTATTGTTCTGAGCGTCTTAATCATAAATTTGTAACTTTACATTCTATTCTGCTCCAATTTCATAAGTATTCAATCACTGTGCTGTTGTCATGAAGGCCGTTGATTTCCTGGCCATGGAGACTCCTGAAATAATCACACAGAAACTGTATTAATTAAATCAGTGCTTGGTCCATTAGCTCTAGCTTCTTATTGGCTAACTCTTACATCTTAATTTAACCCATTTCTAGTAATCTATGCATCCCCACATGTTAGTAGCTTACCAGGTAAAATTCTGTCTGACTCCAACGGGACTACATGGCTTCTCTTTTACTCCACCTTCTTCCTCCCAGCATTCAGTTTAGTTTCCCTGCCTACCTCTGTTCTACCATATTAGGCCAAGCCAGTTTCTTTATTCATTTATGATAATTACAGCGTAGAGAGGGGAATCCCACATCACCTCCCATTTTCTGTTTAAATAAAAAGGAAGGTTTTAACTTTAACATACTAAAATTACATATAACAAAGCAAGTATCAAGCAAGAATTAAGTTACAATATTTATATCTGATTTATCTTTTATCATAACTAAGGAAAACTATAACTTTAAATTCTTCAACTTCATCAAAGACTCTACAAGGATATAATATTACCTAAGTAAACAGGAAGTGCATCGTAAGCAACTTCCAAAACTCTAGAATTGACAAAGACATTTCACTGCCTTGACAGCCACCCAAAGTTCTTCTGTACGATTAGTGCATCCATCTTCAGCCTACATAGTATCCAGTATTAGTCACTATTTTGTCCTTGGGTATCATGCTCTTTTACAGAGATGTCCCTCTTGACTACTGCTAGTATTTTTATGTATAGAAGTTAATATGCATTTCTCACCTTGATAATGAGTTTCCCCAGATAATAATTTATAAAGATTTGGCCTTGCTTTTCATCGTTACGGGTTTTCTTTTCAGCTGAGAATTTCATACATGTCTATAAGGAAACAGATGCATATCTATCCCCTGTTTTCCTCCTTCGACTCCCTCTGTATAGCCCCCACCATGTTCCCTCCCATCTTCCTTCCTTCTTCTTCTGGATAAGCCATTACTGCCCATCTGTGCTGCCTGTGCACACATGGCTATGACGCCAGCAGCCAGAGCATGGGAGACCTACCAGGCTCAGGCTGGTTTTCCCTCCCCACCAGCTGTCACCAGACAATTGCTCTTTGAAATTTTCATATTGAGGATTGAAGAGAATGACTAGTAAAATGCAGCTATAATATTGCTGCCCCTTTCTCATGTTCCTTAAAGTACAACGTTATACAGTGCATTTTATACCTTAAATGTTTGCTTTTTTGACAGTGACACTGGATTAAGTCACTTGTATGCACTTTTCATTGGAACAGTCTGTGTTTTCCACCATGGCAACAGAAAATTAAGGCACTTGGAAGCAGTATATTTGCTGATAATTAAACATGCAGAGTATTATTATATCTGATTATAATTGCACAAAAACTCTGAAAATATGCTAATAAAAATTATTCCTTAGAATAAGGGTTGAGAGGCTGAGCTTGTAGGGAATTCGTCATTCTTTTCATTGTTTGATATTATAACAAAGCAAGTAGCAGGTTTGCATTTTAAAATATTAAGGGGGAAAGACAATTGAACAACCCCTATGACGGGAAGTACAATTTTGTATTTTGATCAATGGTAAAACCACAAAAATGTAATATCAAGCATATTTCCTTGCTTTACAAACCACTTGCATTCTAGATTGCATTTTTTTCCTACACAAATACCCATAGTTGCGGCACATTTTAAAGTAGTTGCCAATAAAGATCATCGTTTTTAAAGAACTGTGATTTTGTGTACCTTACTATTTACCTAATGTCTAAATCTTGCTCGAGTGTTATCAATATTTAGGAAGTGATGCTGGTCTTGCTGATTGCATGGATGTGAATCTAATATTGATTATATTTCTGAGCGGTTATTGCATTTGCTCTTGAGAGCAAACCCGTTGCTTGATTCCCCATGGAGGAGGTTCTTTCGGGAAATGCTGTCAGACACCATATATGCAAATGGAAGCTGACAGCTTTCAGTTGCCCCAAAGGATGGATAATCTTGTTTCCTACCCTCTTAAAGGTGGTAAGCATGGGCCCTCTGAGCACCCAGAGACAGCACAGCATAGGCCTTGGTGTGGGCTTGTCTGCTTTGTCAGACAACCCTACCAAGACTTGTTAAGAAATAAAGAGTTTCATTTTCAAACCCCTTACAACTTTCATACCCATTGGGGAAAATTCTTGCCTGAGAATCCAAATAAACTAGCCACATTTCAACTATGAAGAATTCAAAAATAGTTTACGTTGGGAATAAAATAGGGTCCTCTAGCAGTATGCTCATAACGTTAATTTGATGGCATGTTGGTCTCCTTACAGCTAGCTGTCCTCTTTGCTGTTGGGTGCAGAGAGAAATTAAGATTCCATGCATTTCTCTGATGGCTCTCTCGCCATGAAAGCCTCGGTGTGTTTCTCCCAGGCGCACTCAAAGACGAACACTGCACGTCTGTGAGTAAAACCATGGCTAGGGACAGAGATTGAGTGAGGACAGCTTCACTAGTTCCGTGAGAGCTCAGCGTGAGGACGGCAATTATGCTCTCTTCCTGAAAGTGTCAGCTGTCCGTAGTGAGGGAGATTCTAAACTTAACATTGGCGTTTTCTCAGAGGACAGAAAATGCAGCCACCTAGAGAGAAACCAGTGCTTTTGAGCAACTATCTAGTCCCTTGTTGTGCCAACATTTCATACTGAGAAACTCAGTTTTAAAAGTCAGAAAGATGTACATTAAATACAATTTTACTCATTGGCCACCAGAAAATAATGCCAAATAGAGTGACCTTGGCCCTAGAAAAGTGGTATTAAAATCCAAAAAAATATTATGTGTGTATGTGTACACAACTGCATATATAAATTTTGAATTCAAACTAAATTTTAAAAATTCAGCAAACATCATATATAGCCAGCAGTTTCTCTAATACCCTAACCAAGTAAAGAAACAACAAATAAAACCACAGCGAAATACTTCTGAGAATATGATTTTAAGAAAAACGGAAAAATATAGACTATATGCAACTGAACTGTGAAACCAAGATGACAAGAGAAATAATATCATAGGATACATAATAAAAATAACTTATTTAGGCTGGAAAGCATTTTCCTTTATTTCAGGATTTTCAAAGTCCCTCCCATTAGGTAATTCAAAATTAGCACTTGGTGTTATTTGCCATATAGACGTGTTCTGGTATGGAACAACTGTCTCCACGTCCCTCTATGTCCTTCTAATGACCCATTGTCTCTCTATGAACTTGCTAGCCCATGCTCACACTCCTTTCAGCTTCTAGTAACTACTAGTCTGTTCTATAAATCTCCTGATGGTACTGCTCTGTGAGGGAGAGCGTGAGAATTCTTTCTCTCTTAAAAAGAGTGTCTACACTGCCCTTTCTTGATTTCAGACATTTTTAGCTTGACTCTACATGTATGTATAATGTTTACCATAAAAGTATAAAGAGACGCAATGTCCTAGTAAATGAATGGCAGGATCTATCAATTTCTCCCTTCCCAAATATTCAATCTTGCCTCCCAATTTTCAATTTTAATGCTATCCCATTTTTATCTTTGTAACAAAACATTGCAAAATGCAGGATAGAAATACCTTCCATCTTTCGAAATCTTTGGGAAGCTCCTGTTGGCTGGTAGATAGCGCTTGAACTATCAGACACCCAGCCCTTCACTTTCCAGTGAGTCCTGCACTCATATGCCCTGCACCTGCTTTTGATGTCAGGCACCTGTCCTGGAACTCGTCCTATTTTGATATACACACTCCCATCTCTGAATATTTTCCTTTTCTCTTATGCCACCTTGGAACACACTTTTGCTTAATTTTTAGGTACTGGGCAAAAATTCTTTGGGATATTTTAATAGTTCTAATACTCGATAGTCTCTTCTTGGCTTTTACTAATCTGATTCTATGATGACACACACTGTCCCATCATTTGGTTTCTTGATGTTGGTCCATTTCTCCAAGGAGAGCGTGATATCTTGGGGGTCTAACTTACCTTCATTTAAATATTGAAGCAATAAAGGTATTAAGAATATAGTTGAGGCTAAATCAGTTTCTACATTCTTAAGTTTAGAAAGTCTAAGTGTTCTTATTGGAAGTAGATGTTGGTTTTTCACATCCCCGACTGTGAGCCCATGACCCTGATCTGAGTCCTCAAATGGTGCCAGCAAAATTGTTTACTACAAAAAAATGATTTCAGAAACAACAACTCCCCCACGCACAACAAAAAAACTAATACAAAATTCCACTCTGATAATACCCAGGAAAGAACCTGTACCAGGAAAATTATTATAGTCAACAGTTTTCTTGGAGTAATCCATTTTGAAGAAACACCAGACTAGGAATTTTTATATCCTCTTGCTTCCTGTCTCTTGCAAAATGAATAATATTGAGAAATAACAGATAACCAAATGAGACACACAATGCAAGTATATGTTCAGCAGTCATGACTAGTTGGTGCAGCCAACATGAGAGTCAGAAAAACTTGAAGCATCTTTCCTATCACTGAATGGCATTGCATTTTAAACTCTACTAGCAGGCATTATTAATTAGAAGAAATAAACTTGAGTAAAGAAGTGAAAGAATACTTTTGTACAATATTTATGGAGTGAAATAATATTTAATATATTCTAAAACAATTAAAAAGAGATTTAGAAGTCCATGTCTACTAGAAGCATATTATTTTTTGTTTAAATTATAATTGGATGAGACATGTCAAGATAATTATGACATGGATATAGCATTAGGAGAATTGCATAAGAGTAATTTATATATGTGATATTTAGATAAATCTTTAAATTTGATTTCATTCTAGAATAGTGTATTTATATGGCTAAATGCATAACCTACTGGTTCTCTGCCAACCTGTGCTTTTTCTCTGCATTTTTAGATAGTCATGTGAACCTCTAGTATTAAAAATGACGAGAAAATTATTTCAAAGTGTTTCATCTCAACTTAGTTCTTGATGGAGTCAGGCAGCTTCCAGGTGTTGCGTGTTTGAGAACGTGACCCCACGCTTTTTTGAGAGTCTACGGATATGATTTCTACTGTGTACAATCTTTGTTTTTCTCTACAGAAGCACAAATCAATATTTTACACAGGAACAGATGCGCGGAGGGAGGAGGACAGCCGTCTTAACTCTTGAATTAGCTCTGTAGAACTCGCTCCCCAGATGTGTGTTGCTCCTGCCCCCTGCTATCTTGAGGATGAGTCTGCTTTTGTCGTCAGTGAGTCATCAGCTGTCTTTAAATTTGGAGTAAACACCAAGCTTCTGCTGTGCAGAACATGAGTCACGGGCTGACAATGGAAAGTCCCAAGATGATGTGCATAGAGTTTCTATGTATTTTCAAAAGAGAATTGGCCCCTTTTTAAAAGGCCATTGTTCAAACACCCAAGTTTTATCACATTAGCCAAGATCTCACACATCAAAATGGGCTAATAATTCAAAGGGACAAGTACACCTTTTGCCTCCTATTTTGTGAGTTAGATGTTTTCGCATGTATATGCACATGTGTATATAGATGAAGACCAAAATTTGACACTAGATGTCTTCTTCAATAGCTTATATTCTTTATTTTTTACTGTTTATCTAATTTTTGAGATTATAACATCATTGCACCATTTACCATCCCCCTTCTCCCTTCAAACCCCTCCATATACTAATCTTTCTTTCACATAGATATATATTATATATATATGGATGTAACAACAATTATTGAAAAGGGGACATGAATCCGCTTTATTTTATGTGCACATGGATTTCTTTCATTGAGCCCAGAGAAAGATTGGCTTAACTACTTGGCAAATAATCTGCAGAGATACTCCTGTGTCTGCCTTCACAGTCCTGGGATTCCAGATGTACGATCTTGTCTGCTTTTTACATGGGTACTGTGGTTCTAAGCTCAGCCTCATGATTGCACGGCAAACACTTTACTAAGAAATTCCCCCAGTCCATATCTTTTAAATACAAACATCACTGTTATTAACCAATCACTAGGACTATCCTACATTTTTATTCTGAAGGCTGAGTCTGAGTACCTTTGCCTGCCCTCAGGACATCAATGAGTCACATTTGATTAGACAGGACTTAATTTTTAAGTCATTCTACATAGGCAATGAATCTCTCCCACGCCATTGGGTCATCTCTTCTAGATACCTAAACAGATCTGTCGCCAGCCAGAGTTAATCCAATGTCCACCAAAGCAAAGACGGAACCTTTGTGGAGGCAGGGAGCGCATTAAAATGCAGATACTTTAGAAATTCCATTTCACCAGAATGAAACATTTAGAAGCAGACGCTATATGTATAGCCCGGGCCACATTAATGTGCATGAGGGGAGCGACTAAATAATGCAGATGCTGTGATATACTTGAACTTACCTTAAAGCCAAGCTGTGAGGAAAACTTACTCAACTTAAAGCAAACACTACTCTTTAAACTGAAAATATTTGGATATTTCAAAAACACCTATAAAATTAACAGTAATGTAGACTGTGAGTCTCATGCCTATCTGAAGGGCAGCCAAAATGCAAAAGGGAAAATGCAACGTGTCCTTTGAAGGAAAAGCTGACGCTGTGAATGTCAGTCACAGGAAGAGACTCAAGCACGACGCATTTTATCCCATGACACAGCACATCACCGTATGATTGAACAACTGGCTTGAAATTAAGCGCTGGCCATGGTTCCCACCTGTCCTAATAACTTGACGAAATTACTGGGATATCGACTTATTGAAGACTAGGATATCTTCAGTTGATTCATTTATTTTGCCTTATTGCTGTCTCCCTTTCGTGCCGGGCACTTCGTTTGCCGTGCCATAGAGCAAAGACATTAAAGACTCCAAACATCTAGACAACATAGCACCATTCACACTGTGCTGAGAGAGCACCTTCATATGAAGTCTCTATCTGTAAGGCGTACTAGAACAGAACAGAACAAGAATATCAAAAACTAAGAAGTTTTAGCGGGGCGGGGGTGGTGCACGCCTTTAATCTCAGCACTCGGGAGGCAGAGGCAGGCGGATCTCTGTGAGTTCGAGGCTAGCCTGGTCTACAAGAGCTAGTTCCAGGACAGGAACCAAAAGCTACGGAGAAACCCTGTCTCGAAAAATCAAAAAATAAAATAAAATAAAATAAGAAGTTTTAAGATACTAAAACTAGAAAGATTTTTAAGGTAGTCACTACAAATGCACAAAAGATTCTTTAAAGTCATATTCAATATCTTCTCTGATCTTCCATTCTATTTTTGTTAATATACCAAATTATAGCTAATCTTAAATCAAACTCAAGATAGAGGAACTGACCACTGTGGCCATCACTGATTTTACACTTCTATTTGATGTGTTTTGTGAAAATTAAATTCAAACCTAGGTGGTTGCTTTACGCTAAAATTGTTCAATAAGATATAGACTTTTGAAATGGTTCTAGTTTTCCGTTTATATCTGAGAACTGGGAAACATATATAAAAAGGTTTCTGAGGGTCAGAATCCATGAGCAGCGTAGAGGGGTACTCCTGTCTACTGGGGCTAAAATCAGGTGAAAAAACACAGTTGGTCAGAAACTTGATCCTAATTCTGAGAGGATGGAGAGAGAGAGAGAGAGAGAGAGAGAGAGAGAGAGAGAGAGAGAGAGAAATCATCTGGGAAGGTAGAGTCTAATTCCATATAATGTATGCTATTAGTCATAAAAGGCCATCCCTATTATAGTTTTTGAATGGGCGACAAGTATGTGGATACTTGGAGTCTGAGATCACTGGCGAACATGGAAATTAACATAAGGATGAGAATTTATAAACTTTGCCAACCGCAGAAAGCCAAAATGAGACTTAAGTCTATCAAACCCTAAAGCTCACATTTAGATCATTCTCTCCTATTCTGTTTTAGATAAAGATGAGTTATACATTTTATAAAATGGATATAAAAATGGTTATTTTTTATAATGTGTTATGTTATTCCATTATCTGAAGGAGATGGAAGTTGAAACAATTGCTCCTTAAATGGTGAAACCTGTGTATAGAAATCACCTTTCAAAACAGTACTAACAATGGCTATATCTTGACTCCTCGTCTGGAGTCTACGTAGCTAAAATTAACAGATGGTTTTTCCTGCAGCTTTTCCCCCATAATGAATGCATGAGTGTTGAAATATCCCTCTTGTGATTAGCAGTATCATCAGGTTAAAAGATTTGTTCTTCTAGCTATGGGTCAGAAGCAAGGTTTTCTGCAGTTTTTATTCACGTGTACCAATTCACTGGGAGGGTTTCTAGAAATACATATTCTCCTCAAGTGTAATATCCTTGAGAATAATAGCCACAGAACAAAATTCTGGGTTTGTAAAACATTTTGAGCTCTGTGGGAAACAACAGTTACATGGAAAGTACAAGATATTATTAGCAGCGGATTCACAATTCATCCCAGCTCCCTCTTAGAATCCTGTCTCCTACCCTGGAGGACAAAAATGCCAACAAAGAGGCCCCAGCTGCTAGGTCTCAACTGGGGATGAGATATTTTCTGGTTCCAAGAAGCGTGGGGGATTCTTTACTTGCCAGGATTCTTAGCTTTCAACAACAGAAATTGTCTCTGAAAATTTTAAGTAGAAAAGGCATTTTGTAAAAGAAAATCAGACAGCTCAAACTCTAAAAGGACAAGAGAAATGGATTCGAAAGTAGTGCTAGCAATAAATTCCAATACAGGAAGAGAGAAATAAAAAGTGGAAATGCTAACAATGATATCATTTTCCACACTAGTCTTGTATATCATAACAAAAGATCACAGTCCACCCTTGTAAGTGGGGATAATTTGTTATGTGTTTGCTACTCAACTTGTACTCATTGATTAAATATTAATTTTTGGATATAAATTTAAGTATTGAAAATAGCCATATTCCCAAAAGTTATATCCACATAAAGCTTGTAAGGTCTTCAATCTTCTAAACAATTGAAAGCTCACGCGTGCGACCTTTGCACTTAGGAAGGAGAAACAAGTTGAACCCTATGAATTCAAGGCCAGGGTGGTCTACACAGCAAGATGCAGGCCAGCCAAAGTTATATCAGGAAACTGTTGGAAAAAAGTTAAATACTAATAGATTTCATCACTTAAAATGCTATTTATACTACCTTTTATCAGTTTAGTTATCCACCAAGTTCACCCCAGTGCAACATAATATGATTTTGATTTCAGCTTATTCCTTGGAATTACAGAGGACTGAAGATTTCTTCAATATGGCCTATAGCACAAAACGTAGACTAAAAATGACATATTCAAAAACATTTCTTGTAAGTATTTGCCGCATGACACTAAACTTGGGGGGGTGATGCTAACCAATATTTGCTCACTGAAATGAGTAACCAGGAACAGACCGAAGTAAAATACCATCAAAGTCCAATGTTGTGAAACAATGAGTTTATTGGAGATATTTGTTGGAATATAGGGAGGGGACTGATTACTTATAGAAGCAGAATGACTCACAGATAGTTGTATCACCTAAGCCACACCGCAGAAAGAAGATGAATGTTTTATTCTCCTCAGTAATCCTGTATTTACTTCTACTTCCACTGAAGTTAGTTGGAATGAGTAGATTAAATCTCTCTTGGGAAGTTAGGGCCTGAGGAACAGAATGTGTGAAGATTTGAGGGTTAAGAAAGAAAATCCATCACATTTGATTCATGGTTGTAGTAAACTTAAATTGTATATAATTCCCTGCAATGTTGCATCTGTTCTTGAGGGAGAATTGTTTAGCAAAGCACGATATTCTGAAACATATGGGTGGCTTAGAGAGTGTAGAAAGAGATAAGTTGCTTTAACATAGGAAAAGCAAGATGTCACAATTCAAAAATATATCCCTATAGCCTAGAAAAATTAGAAACCTATTTTGCAAACAAGAGATTTTCCAACTAAAGAGCTGTGCTCTACCAGAAAGAAATTTAGACTACCTCTAATTTTAGTAGCAATAAATGATATGTAGTCCCACCATAATAATCAAGTCTCTTATTTATCCATTCCTTCTTATTTTGTGAGGAATTGTGGGTGCTCTGAAAGAAATCCTCTGTGTATAAAATCTTATCCCCTTGCTTTTGAGCCTATCTTCTGTATTTGTTAGATCTTGAAGTATGAGTAAATGTGCTATAACCTATGATATACCCTATACTTTCTTGATAACCTTTATCTTTTATTAAGAGCATCTAATTCTTGCACAACATATCATAAAATTATTTATAGAAATAGATACAGTGGCAGAAGCCTATAATCAGAAGTTGAGGCAGGGGTATTTTGACTTGAAAGCCAACCTTGGAGCATAATCCTCTCTTGATAAAGCAAAGGTTATGAATGTAGCTTATGGGCAGAGTACATGGACAACATGTTGAAGAAACCTTGGGCTAAATCTCAAACATAACAACAAAACATTTCAAATAATAAAAAGTTGCTTTTAGTTTCATGGTTGTTTTTCTCTTGAAAACAATTGTTTCTGTTTATTCACATGACTCCATTAAAACAATTCTTATCATGACCATCAACAGTCTAGAATTTCTCATATATAAAACCTTCTTATATAAAATATAACAGTCTAGAACTTTTCAGAGTTTTGCACTTAGATGGCCACTGGTGCAATAATGTCTCACGCATGTCATCGAAGTAACCAACCACTTCCTGCTTGGAAATAAGGCCTGCCACACAAGATGAAACAGGCACCTGATATGATTATGAAGGTTAAGAACCTATGGCTAAACAAGTCATAGGCTCTAGATAAGAACCTACTGTTATTATTCTGCAAATTGGATATGTCACTAAACATATCTAATTATCATTATACTCGTAGATCAGTGGACTTTTAAACTTTTTATCAAAGAATGTTCTTTATGCCATAGTTAGGGACTAACACAGACACTTATAGATGGATAACCATTAAGGTGAAGAGAATAAGAGAGAATGGAATTCTTGGCTCTAAATGGAGCATCTATATGACTTTGCCTCTCTCAAAGCTCAGAAATCATCGATGAAGAGGAAGCAGAAATACTGTGAAATCTAGAGACGGCAATAGATGGCCGACGTGTGTTCCAGTCACAAAAGAGCAGTTGCACATGGGGACCACCCACAGTTATGATAATATTCACAAGACCCATACAAGCTCAAGTCAGCGTGGAGAGGGGAGGTCCGCATGATGTCCCTCCCCTACATGTGCAATAATTGTCAGCTGCCAGCAGCTGGGAGGAGATCGCTTTCATTGGTGGTGTGGTCCCTGGGAGGTTGGCCACCTTCCCATGGATTTCAACAGACCCAAGAGTAGATGGACAGCACAAATTAGACTTGAGATTTTTTTTTAAATAAGGGCACTGTATAGCTCAATCAAAACAATGACTAACTAACTAACTAAATAAATAAGGTTACAAAGTAAGGAGAAGGGTGTGTCTTGCAGGATATAGAAGAGGGTGCTGTGAATATGATCGAAATATATTGTATGAAATTCTCAAAGAATTAATAAAAAGCTTTTAATCTTACAATCTCATTCTTCCAAAAAAATTTTATGCAGCCAGGACTATATATTATATAAAATAGATAGGGAAATCAAATAATTATAAATGAAGCCAAATATGCAAACTAATAAGATGTATTTACTTTTACATTAAATATTATAAATTGGTTGAATAGTTGATACCAAAGGTAATAGCACATTTTCAATGTTTTTTTTTTAGTTGATTGATACTTTGGTTGAGTACCATTAATATTGAGGCTTTAACTTTGTGTAACTGAATAGCATGAAATAATAAAAGTAGGTTTTGGGTCATTTAAAAAATGTTTAAAACTATGTTCTGTTCAAATATAGCCAAATTTATTGAATGATTTTTTAGAAAAATCTCAAGTTAATATCTCAAATAACAGTGTTTAAAAACCTATAGTTCTAACATAATGAACACAAAGATACACTAGTCTGAATCTTATATTTTTTTTAAATTGATTATAGGATAATATTAAGGCTTTGTGTTTCTGTAATAGCAGAAAACTTTGCAAGATCAGTAAAGATAGCAGAACCATAGTCTCAAATTTGAGCAGAGGAGTTCAGGCAGCAGTTTTTGGTGTTGGGTAGTGTGACAGGAATGTATCTTGAAAATATATCTCCTGCATATTTAGCATCAAAGTGACACTAAAGATTCACGATGCCATATTTACAAATTCTTCAGAAACACATTGAATTTATTATCATGTAATATTACTTTAACAAGGCAAAGATGTATTACATTTGTTTATGTTGCATATGTTTAACTATGTAAAGATGTGTTGCTTTGCCTACCTAAGGTAGCTGATTAGTCTAATTAAAAGCTGAATGGCCAACAGCTGCACGGTTAGAGGGTTAGAGGGACTGAGTAGCAGAGAGAATAAATAGGAGGAATCTAGGGTCAAGAGAGGGAAAGCAGAGAATGAAAGGGAACAAGAGGGTCATGCCTGGGGCCAGCCAGGCAGCTAGCTGTCAGTCAGCCAGACACGTAGGAGGACACACAGAATGAAAGAGAGGTAAAATGCCCCCAGACAAAACGCAGATAGAGAAACAGGTTAAATTAAGTTATAGGAGCTAATGAGGCAA
The DNA here is from genome assembly GCF_014885135.2 of Alexandromys fortis. Lineage (NCBI taxonomy): Eukaryota > Metazoa > Chordata > Mammalia > Rodentia > Cricetidae > Alexandromys > Alexandromys fortis. Next base: position 6,453,435 of record NW_026067986.1, on the reverse strand, counting down.
GGATAAGAAAAAGTGAAGCATTCGTACCTAATCAGAAGCCTCCATGTCATGATTTGGGAACTGATTGGTGACCCAAAAGAAAGCCTGCTACAATTTATCATTCTTTAGTATTTGACTTTAAGTTAATTTTTAGCTGTTACTTGCTTAGAAACGTTTCTTCAAACCCTCCCTTCGCTTGCACCTTATGATTCCAGGTTGTGACCTACAGGATGAGAAGTTTGGCGATAGAAAATACCCAGTCCTTATCTTACGGAACAGCAGCAGAATAGAAAGTTCATTTCTGTGAACCTCCCTTTCAGCCAGGTTTCCCTGCTAATCTCTTTCCTTCTGCTACTCAGTAGAATCTACGGGCTGTTTGCTTTGTTGTTTCCCCCGGGAGGCAGGGTTTGGACATTTTCTCCTCCCTTTAACGGACTCCCTAGGTGCGCCCACATCGTCAGATGGCTTTCAGGCCATCTGTTGGCTCATTATTTTCAAGTCAACATCTCCAAAACTCTCCTAAGTTTCAGGGTTTTAGTTGCATTTTCTTTATTTCACATTCTTGAGGGTTTTACTCTGCCCCATTTCTCAATCATAAAATATTTACCATTTCAAGAGTAGCTGTCAACCTTCTCATTCATTCACGGCCCCGCATCTTTTCTTCCTCAGCCCCGAAATCTCCATTCTTTTCATGGGTGTAGCTTGCACTGTCACGGAATGTCTACTGCATACTTGAAACACGGTCTGTTGATGCTACATCGCAAACACCTCCAGAATCTGATCACTTACCGCCTTCACGGCTGCAGCCTTCTGTAATGTGAACTGTTGCCGGACATTAGAATGTATTTCCTTCCAGTCTCCTGGCAATGCTACCTACCCACAGTGTCATGTTTGCCACACACTCATCAGAGTTATCATTTTAAACTGTAAAAATGGGGTAAAGTGACTGTTCTATACTAGCCTTTTTTTACTCACAGTAGAAGGCTACGCCCACATATCGGTTCTGCATAGGCTGCATTCTATACTCTTTTGAGAAATTTCTAAAATTCACTCCTAATAGGGGTCACATCTGAACAGGCACTAATCTAACAGCCTTATAAAGGGTTTTTGTCTTTGATGTTAAAAATTTGGTGTGCTGTGTCCTGAAGATGTGTAGCCCAGTGACAGAGTATGTAATTCATATACACAAGGCTCTGAGTGAATTACTAATTACTAGAAAAGAAACAAAATCAGAAAGGTAACTCTAAATGGTCAACTAGATTTAAGATACCTTTGTTTTGTTACTCGTTCTTTTTTCTTTTTTTTTTTTTTTTTTGAACCGATTTTCTACTTTTACTCTTAGCTTGTTCTGCTTCAATTCCATTTGGCTTCTTTGCTATTTGTAAAATACATCAGACACCTGTCTGCCTCCAAGTCTTCTCATTTGTTAAGTTTTCCCCTATGGCCTTGTTGTTGTCTTAACATGGTATGGACTTGAGTTGCTTAATTGTCACAGTTCAGTAGAATACAAACTCCAGGGTGGTTGTGAGAGAATCACTGTAATATCCCTTACCTTGAGGATACTTTCTTGTCCATCAGAGACTTTAAGTGAATAATTGTTGACAACAAAGTCTGTTGGAGGAGTGGCCGCTTGTTAATCCCGGCCACCCAGAACCGAAATAGCCACACAGAAACTGTATTAACTTAATCACCGCTAGGCTCATTAGCTCTAGCTTCTTATTGGCTAACTCTCCCATCTTAATTTAACCCATCTTCATTAATCTATGTCTCGCCACATGGCAGTGGCTTTCTGGCAAAGATTCAGCATATCTGACTCTGGCAGTGGCCCCATGGCGTCCCTCCGACTGTGACTTCTTCCTCCCACAATCCAGTTCTGTCTTCTCCATCTACCTAAGTTCTGCCTCATCAACAGGCCAAGGCAGTTTCTTTGTTCATTAATGGTAATCACAGCACACAGAGGAAACTCCCATATGAGAAGTCTAGCTTAATATATTTAGCTTAGTTCAAATATTAAAAAAAAAATCAATTTTTTTGAAAGATGGACTTAGGGAGCTGAATAAACCAAGAGATATGCTGTAGTTTTGATGCACTCATTTGAGTTACCAGTTGAACAAATACAGAAAGTTTCATCAAGAAAATGAAACCAGGGCTCTGTGGTTCATGAGAGAAACCGGGGTATAGAATTCTCTTAGCTTCCAGCTATTTGATTAGAGACGTCATGGGGAGTGGGAGAGAAGCCCAATGGTGCATATCAAGAGAGGAAAAGATTACTTTCAAGAAGGCACATTTAGAAAATACAACAGTGTTCCTAAGAAGTGAAAGGGGAGCCATGAAAGGAACGAAGGAACCACACAGGGGTACACCAAACTGCGCTACAAAGAGAACAGCCCTCACCATGACCTGCAATATTTTCTTTGGTTCTTTGTTCACCCTCCAGTTTCTGGTGATCCCTCAGGCCAGATGCTTAAAGACTCCGTTCTTGTCCCGTTCCTCACTATTTTGTTGGTGTACCATTGGCTCACCGAGGTTATGAGAAGCTCAAGCGGATGCCTCGACATCTCTGTAGCAATAACGGGCTGCTAAGTCTTCCTCTTTATATGAGGCTGGTGAGATCTGGGATCACATCTTGCGAATTTAGCCCGGCTTTAAGTTCCTGTGAAGCAATAACAGCACTCTGTATTCAAAATGGAGTTGAGCTGATTGGCTGCTGCGGGGACTTCGCAGTAGCCCCAGCAGCAAGGAAATGTGGACTAGAAGGTGCTAAAACTGTAATTAGAACAAGGCATCTGTCTCCCAGCTCCTACCAAACAGCTACTAATCAATGTGATCCCTCACTCTGACCCGTAGCTCTGTTGGATGCTTTCCCAGGCCACTAGCAGACTGGGTACTGGTGGAGAGCACCCTGGCTCTAGAGGAGCAAAGGAAGCATCACTGCTCAGGAAATACAGCAGTTTTTAAAAGATGCCTGTGAGGGCTTGTGCGGATGTACTCCTATTTCTTGTGAATGACGTATTTCCGGAGCAATCCGGAGGCGCATGGCTATTAAAAGGAAAGCTTGCTCTGGAATCTTCTCATGCTGATTACCTGGAGGTTTTTTTTTTTCTTTTTTTTTTTTTTTTTCTCTTAATTTCTCATCCCATATGTTTACTTGCACTTACAGGCATTTTGTTCAGTTTGATAGGCTTATGAAGGAAGATAAAATAGATTTAATGCCATCCTATCAAATTACCATTTCCTACCAGTTCTGACTTGCGGCATCGTTTTCCAGCATGTGATCTATAGTTTGCGTCTCTAAGAACCTTCCATATGAAGCGCTCTTTAATCCCGGACACTGAACAGTGCTGTACCTTGTACCTCCTGCAGAAAGATTGGCAGCTCCGACTGGGCCCTAAAGGCTTGCAGATCTCTTCCAGAAAAGAAACTGGCTTAAATTCTTTTGGATCTAATATTTCCCCCAAACTTCGCTCTTTAGAGAGTTTTCCTCTTTCTTCTTCTCAAAGATATAAAACACGATTAATGTTCCAAAGAAAAGAATTTGGTTAAAGCTACATTAAATATTTCTTATCACTGACATTTAAATAATGCCTAAAATGAAGTCCCAGAGATTTCCCGAGAATTACCTAATCTCTGTTCTCGATTACCACAGATAACTATGTGTTACGCAATCATTTGGGATACGTTGGCTAGGATTCCAGCTCATTCGTCTTCTCAAAAGAATAAAAAAATAAAAGTCAATCCTTTTATCATAATGATCAGTCAATTTAAAAGTTGACTCTGTTCTCATCCAATTTAGCTCCAGCTGACAGAGACCTAGGGCACAGTCGATGTCCTGTGTAGACTTTGATGCCCCGTGTCTCTGAATCCTTCACAGGTGGGGATAAGCTGGCAATTCACTCTCTCTCCTTACAGAAGAGGAAGCTCAGAGATTGATGACATTTAGTATGGTTTTGCAAGATGCTGAAGAAGAAATCTGTGCCCACAGGTACTTTAGGTAGCACACTTATGTAGAATTTTTAAAAGAAACTAAAATGAGTGATTTTATATATTATGCTTCTCTGTAAAGAATAAGTGTATGAATGTGATATTAAAAATAAAGATGAATAACGTGTCTGAAAATCAAATCAAGAAAATTGTGAGCAATTATTATTGTGATGGATTGAACGAGAAAGGGCTCTGCCAGTGCGTATATTTGAGTACTAGTTTCCCAGTTGTTGAAACCGATAGGGATGGAATTGGCAATGGGGTCTTGTTGGAAGTGGTATGTAAAGGGGTGAGCTTTTAGCTAGGCTGTTAGTGTTCGCTCTCTGCCTCCTACTTGCGGATGAAGATCTAAGCTCCAGCTCCATGCCTGCCTGCCTGTTGCTATTATCTCTATCATGTTGGTCATGGACGCACCTTCACAAACTGTAAGCACCCCCCAAACCTCTTTCTTCTATAAGTTACCTTGGTCATGATGTCTTGTCACAGCGATAGAAAAATAACTAAGAAAAATCACCATTCTGATACTTAAGTCTTTTCTAAAGTACAAAATCACATGGCTCAAGGAAGTGTTTAAGACTTCACGATATAAGAAATCATGGCTAGCATAAAAATACAGACTAGTTATCGAGAGGGACAGAATGATTAAAGAAAGTCACCAAGTGATTAGAAATTTTTATTTTATAAATAATGTCTTTACAGAAATGCATATTTTTAAACATTTTTTTCACTAGAAAGACTATAGCTTATAACACATCCTTAAAAGGAAAAGAGGAAGCAGGAGAGGAGTCAGATGACTTGAAAAAGGATGACTGATATTTTTATATGACTTGGAGGAATAAAATGTTCTAGAGAGAGCGTGATGTGCACACACAGTCAGGGGTGGGGTGAAATAAGGTAAAGAAAAAATGGTGAGAAATTGAGAAGTTTAGATGTGATCAGACTATAAAATATGTTTGTAGGTATGGGCAGAAAGTATTTTTCTTTAGATTATCTCTTCAAAATCTTCAAAGATGTTTCAGAAAATAGGGACTTTTTTCTGAAGTCTGATGAGTGTTTCTTAGCAATGGATGGTACGTGATGGGTGAAAGCAGGTCCAGAGGTATCTGATTTCTAGTTAAGTGTGAAGGATGAATAATTGGATCGAAGAAGCTTTATCTTTACTAGACTTAATGGACAGTGGGAAGGATTAATGCATTCATGAGTGAGATAATGAAATCTGTATTTCACCTTTGGAAATGAAGATAAAGACATCACAAACAATGTGCTTTAATTCATCTTGACATATTCTTACTGAGAAAAGGTTTTGTTTTTAATTATTTATTTTATTTTTGAGATTATAATAAAATCATATAATTTCCCTGTTCCATTTCCTCCCTCATAATCATCCAGTAATATCCCTGATTTCAAATTCATGGTCTCTATGTTTTCATTAACTGTTGAAAGTTTATACAAATGTGTTTTTTTTTCTTTTTCTTTTTTGTAGTACTGGTATATGTTTGAAGGTGAAGATTTAAGAAATGAGGCAATTGTTTATATTACCCATGCAATCAATTACATTTAAAGACATTCTTGGCTTGCATGATTATCTTTGCTGATCATTTATTCATATTCACAATCAATTTGGTATGCAGATAATGGTAATTGTGTTTGTATTTTCCAGAAAAATAAAACCAGTAGATTATATACATATCTATAAGAAATATGTATTTTAAGGCATTGACTCAATTATATGAAATGTCAAGCCCTAAATATATAGGACAGGCTTGAAGGCTGAGAGCTAAAGAGAAGATCCAATGCTTCAGTTGAATATTGAAGGGTACATGCTTTGAGCAAAAAGACAGCCAAACTTGGGCAGAGATGATAGTTCAGTTGGTAAAGTATTTTTGCCTTGGAAGCACAGGGACAAGTGTTTGGTCTCCAGAACTCACATTAAATGGTCTGGGCATGGTGGTGGGCTTGCTTGCAATTCTAGAGTTGGTGATGCAATGACAAGAGACTTTCTTTCAATTTCAGGCTACCCAGCCTAGCCTGTTTGGCAAATGAGAGGACATGGTTCAAAAATTAAAAAGTGCAGGCACCCTCTCCACTCTTGCTAGGGGTCTTATGTGATGCCATCTTGTGGATTTCTGGGAGATTCCCTAGCATCTGATTTCTCCCTAACCCTATAATGACTCCCTCTATCAAGATATCTTTCCTTGTTCTCCCTCTCCCTCCCTCCCCCAACTCAACCATCCTGTTCCCTTTTGTCGTCCCCCCCCCCCTTCTTCAACCCTCTCATTCCCCCTCTCAATTTACTCAGAAGATCTTATCTATTTCCCCATCCTAGGGGCATCCATTCCTATCTTTCCTAGTGGTCTTTCCCTAAAAAGATTGATGATTACCAAATTGTCATCATAGAACCTTTATCCAGTACCTGATGGAAGAAGATGCAGAGATCCACAGCTAAGCACTGGGCCAAGTTCCATAGTAGAGTCAAAGAGAGGGAGGAGGGATTGATTATATGAGGAAAGGGGTCAAGATCATGATGGGGAAACCCATAGAGACAGCTGATCCAAGCTAGTGGGAGCTCACTGACTCTGGACCAGGAAACCTGCATAGGACCAAACTAGACCCTCTGAATGTGGGTGATGGTTCTGTAGCTTGGCCAGTCTGTGGGGCCACTGGCAGTGGGACCAGGATTTATCCCCAAAATGAACTGGCATTTTGGTGCCCATTTCCTGTGGAGGGATACTTTGCTTAGCCTTGATACGGGGGGGGGGGCAGTTTGGTCCTGCCTCAACTTGATATGCCAGACTTCGTAGAGTTCCCATAGGATGTCCTATACTTTCTGAGGAGTGGTTGGGGGCTTGGGTGGGGATAAGGTGGGGGAGGTAGTGACAGGAGGTGAGGAAGGGAGAACTGTGGCTAGTATGTAAAATGGAAAAAACTTTTGAATAATAAAATTTTAAATAAAGAAATAAAAAGTCCCTGTTATCTGAGGGATGGTACCCAAATATCCTCTGGTCTGCGCTCTCTCTCTCTCTCTCTCTCTCTCACACACACACACACACTAATATACACACATACACACACACATATAGAAAGAGAGGAAATCAATTCAAGCCAGTAATGGAAACTATAGAGCATGATACTGTTTTTACTATATTTAATATTACATATGCTAAACCTGGCAATGAGGTTTTTAAACATATATAAAGGTATGCATAAACAAACACTGCCATTTTTTAAAACAATGATGAATAAAGTGTAGAACATTTTCTACTACTTACTTACTTACCTACTACTTACTAAATATGATCTAAGTGTTACCTTGCCAAGATAAAGTGGGATTGTGTGAATTTCCCCACTATTTGAATAAGTGCTGTCAAAAACATCCTCTTTTGATATTCCCCAGCCTCAAAGATTTAAATTCATTTAGTGCTTTTGAAGAGACTGTTGCCTCTAGGGAGCATCCTCTGTCCTTTCCCCATCACAATCCTGTGCTCTGTGGGATGTCTATATTAGTCTTAATTTCCAATCGCTTTCTTCCATTTTCTTAAGCTTTCTAATAGCTGTGGTGTTCACAGTAGGACCCAGTAGGTACTTCTTCTGAATCTGTATCCCTTTGTCATAACTGCCGGCACAGTTAGATCTGGTGTCCATCAGACATTACATTGTTCTTGGCACCTCTTATGGCTCCTCATCAAAAGCACAGCTGTGACATCGATCTTTAATGATATTCAGAGAATTGGCTACGTTTTCTGAATCAGGCGTGCCATCCTTCAAAATTCCCAACACCTTCTATTGGCTTTGGAATTGAGCCAATTTTTTAAACTGCTAATAAAAAATTAATCAGCAATTATGTAGTATACTAGCACAAATTTTCTTGGATTTTTTTTTTTACCATGGCAGCTAATCTATTGGGGACTCCAGTGAACTCTCAGCAGTATAAGACTCAAGAAAAAGTAAAACAGAAAAGGCATAAGTGATTGAAGACGTTCCTATTTTGCCATGTCAGAATTACTCGGGAAATGAATGATTCTTATTAGGGATTCTAATTGAACGTCCTGTGTTGGACTGGAGAGACAGCTCACTAATTCAGAGTGAGGACTACCTATACAGAGGGTGTGTGCTTACTTCCTAACACCTGTAGTTGGTTTGTTCTTTGGACAGCCAACCAGCTCCCAAATAAAGACACACAGAGACTTATTATTAATTACGAATGCTCGGCCTTAGCTCAGGCTTGTCCCATTAGCTCTTTTAACTTAATTTTACCTAATTGTATTCAATTGTTTTCCATTGTGGCTTTTTTTCTTTTCTTTCATTCTGCGTGCCCTATTTTCCTGCTTCCTCCATGTCTAGATGGCTGGACCCTGGCATCTTCTTTTCTTTCTCTAGCCTAAATTCTCCTCCTACTTATTCTCCCTGTCCTCAAGTTCTGCCTATATTTCCTTCCTCACTAAATTCTGCTGAGACATATCATCCATGTTAGGTTTTGGCAGCAGGTGATAAAAGTTTCAGGTAGCAAAAGAGAAAAACAATCTTGTTATTTTAATAACTTAAATATGTCAGGAGAGCCAGCTCAATGAAAGTAAATTTTGGATGAACTTGAACCCAAAACAAGGAGACTTTGCTTTGTTTCTCATTACTCTTCTTGCAGAGTCTTTGATGTGGAAATTAAAATCCCCAGGAAATACACCGTCAACTGACAGTCAGTAACTGAGTCAAGCACACTCAGTATGCAAAATCATGTTGTGGGAACAGACTGTCAAAAATTCCCTTTATGACCAAGAGAATAGCTCATGAAGAGGTAGCTTTCAGAAAAAGAAAGAGCTGGACAATAAATACGTGAAGATCCAATATGCTATTAGCTTCCAGAGGCAGAAAATAATGCACATTTGCTAAGCAATGAAATGTTCAAATCACACTGTGGGTTCAGGTCTGATGTTTCCTGGGGAATCTGCCCAGATTTCTTTTGCCTTTGATGCTATTATTTCTGTCGGTGGAAGGTTCTGGCAGAGAGTTATGCTGTAGAGATGAGTGAAGGATTAAGGGTCATTTGAAGTAATTCTGGAAACAAAGAGGAAACACGCAATTCCTTCTGCAGGAAGTTACTTCCAGAGATAGAATGACTCCATTTAAAATAGGAAGACTGATGTCGTCACACTAACCAGGCTAAAGTGATTGATGGATACCTTTAACTTTACCCTGACTCCTTCTTTTAAGAAACGGAAGGATGGAAAGAAGCCAATGCATTTACCCCCTCATTCCTTAAAATGATACCATGAGTGTTCTAAGTCTTTCTGACAACTTCACCTTGCCCTATTTTCTTTCTTTTCTTGAATTCATTTATATTTAGAATTAGTACTATAATGTATTTCTTGATTATACTTTCATGTGTTGTAAGGGCATATTTTATACAAGAGAAACACTGTACATTTAACTAACACTATATCTAACATCTATTTTCTTTCCACTCTTGGTTATACTTCTTTGATCACTATCTTATTTCTTGTTTTCTCCCAGACTCTGCTCTCCTCTCCAAAGATGGAACACCACCAAGGTACTTGCCCATGCCCTGGAAGATGGGACAATGACTCATAGTGAACACTTGTATCTTCTCCCCCAGTACCTAGGTTCATGTGTGGATGCCTTAATCTACAATTTCTCAGTACTAGGAAGAGGCACCTTCATAAGATGATTCTATCACAAGAGTGGAGATGCTGTGAATGTGATTAATACTCATAAAAAGGCTCCAGCAACCTCTTTTTCTCTTCTCATACGAGAAGATTCCATGGGAAAAACTGCCTGCTCAAGCTACACCACAATGGAATTGGGTCTCAAAAGCTGTAAGGAATAACTTTAGGTTCCTCATAAGCAGTACAATCTGTGGTACTTTGTTAGAGCATCTTAAACCAGCTAAGGCCAGTAGAAACCAAGAATAAGCAAGAATGAACTTTCTGAGTAGCTACAAGACATTGGACAGGTTTCTATGCAAATAAAGACTTTCTAACTTGCCCGCAGCAAAAGAGGTAGCATATACCTGTCATACAAGCACTCAGGAAGTGTAAGTAAGCAAGCCTCATGTCATCATCCATGACAGGGTGGGACGTTGTGGTGGTGCAGCTGTTGTGGAGATGCACATCTGTAAGTTGTACCTTACCCATTGACTGTAAGTCTGATAAATATGTCAGCTTACCAAGTTGAATATTAGATAAGTTGCTATCTTGAGGGAGTGGATGTTCATTCATATTACTCCAGAAAAATTTTAATGCAACAGAGCTAGAGATATAACTGGGCTTCAATGACCTTTTTCTTGGAGGCATACATTCTGAGAGAGGGTCCCACATAGCTCAGGCTGGCCTTAAACTCACTACATAATTGGGTGGTCATAAGTTTTTGGTTCTCTTGCCCTTTCTTCCCAGGTGTTGAGACTGCAGCCATGCACCACTGTGCCCACCTCAATCAAAGCTTTTACTGATCAATATTTTAAAACTGAAGAATTATTACAAGTAAATTGCACACACATGAAATTTTTTCATCTGACCCTCTACCTCAGAAATTCTGTTTATGTGAAGCACTTAGGTCCTTCTTTCATCTGAATTGGGATGATGTACTATCACTTTGCCAATATCTGGCTAATTTTCTAGATAGAGATCAAATAAAATTACTCATTTCCTGGACAAGACACATATACAGGAATACATCTTAGTCTAACTGGGTCATGGAATATAAATGTGCAAAAAACACAAGACATATTCTCCTCTGAGAGAGAAACTCTCATTTCCCAATTTCCCAGTAAAGACAAGAAATGATTAATTGGAAGATCAAGTTAATATAAAACGTTTACATTAGACATAACTTTATCTAAAATCACATTTTCCTAGTACACCTACAAACACACATTCTATATGAGGCTTGGAAAATCAAGACATCATCTTGCCTCAAAGAACTATAAAAATAGAAATAAGAAAAGGTATATGTTTGTGAGATTTTATTTCTTTGTATATTACATCTATTTGTCTGTAGGTAATATCTGTGGCTTATTTAAAATTATATTAAGAAAATCTTAATATAATTTAACTTCATGGATTTATGAAGTTTTTATAAATTTCCCAATTTAGGCAGAGGGAGGCTTATTTTAAGCCTTTGATGGAATTTGTCAACAAAAAGTAAACGAATCAGCAGAGATACACAAATTCAATTAAACAAATTAAAATGATGTCCATTTAGTATGAAATAATCAGCTTCTAAAGTGATCTTGCACCCGTGATTTTATATGATATTTAATATTAACTGTTAACATGAGATAATACAGCACCATCTGTAAGACAAGTTTCTGGGCACATTTATAAGGTTAGCTTCCTGGCATCCCTAGGAGGGATTTTCTTGAGTAGACTAAATGGGGGCATCACATTTTGAAGTGGCCCAGATACAAAGAGGCAGAAGGAACTGATTTTGCCTTTTGCTTGCTTCCCCTCCTCTCTCTCTGACTATTGAACCTATGTTGCTGCTGCTTCTATTCATATCGCTGCTTCTATCATTCTTTGGTGGCATAAGGACTCATCTTTAGCTTCAAATGGACTTCCGATCGGTGGCTCTCCAGAACTCTCTGATTTCTAGAGCTGGACTAGGACTGTTCATGAGTTTGCAGCCAGCCCTGTGCACTAAAGGGTATCAAATCATCATCAGTTCGCTAGGGCATAGACAGCTGTTGTTGGATTACCCACCTGTATTGTGTGAGTGATATTTTTATATTAATTATGTTATATTATATTATAGTTGTAGCCTTATTTTTTATTTTAGACATAAAAGGAAAATACAGTTATATTTTATTTATGTTTTAATAAATAACGCTTGTGTGAAGATCAGAGGGCAAAATTAAGTCACCAGAGGCCAGGTCATGGTGTCACACACCTTTAATCCCATTACTAGGGAATCAATCACAAGCCTTTAATCCCAGCACTAAAGGGGAATATGAAATGGGATGAGACAGAGGCTCTGGACTCAGTCTGCATCGCCCAGCCTTAGTAGAGGTGATAATTCTTTAGTGCTTTAGCTGTTTTTGCTTTTCTGATCTTCATCTTGAACCCCAATATATGTCTCTGCATTTTTATTACTTGTGCTACAGTAATGCAATAAGTCAAATTTAAAATATGTATCCTTTTTATTGGTTCTTTTCCTCTAGAAAATCCTAATATATAATGAATCAATAAAATGTACTAATAATTATTATGTGTTTTTTTTATCAGTGATCAACATTTAAGTGTAGAATGTTTTATCCTAAAGGATAATGAAAAAGCATTCATTTGGCAGACAACCATAGATGAAAAGTGTCCTTTGGACCCTCAGATGAGCCAAAGATCCTCATACTCAGCAGGTTGGGTTCACATATACATGCCAAGCTGGTGCACGCTGACTTAAACTGAAGAAAGAGAAAATGGTTGTATTTACCATATGTAGGTTGCAGGGCAATCACTGAGAACAAGGTTGCATACAGAACTTTGTGAAGGCCTGGAGTTCTATAAATCTCTTTTTGGCATAAAGAATTCTATTAAAAGGGGAGGACTGGAGAAGCAGCAAAAACCAATTTTTGGAGGCAAATAGCAAACCACCTCATTAGTGGGGAACTGAGACCTTTAAAATGAACAAAATGTACTAGTCATTTAATTCACAGGTTTCTCCTTGAGTTCTGGGTCTTTTGTCTTCCATGTCTGTGGTTTGCATAGCACGTCTAACATCATTAGCAGGCTGGAACTGCCTTCTTTTGCCCACCTTCAGCTTTTTTTCAGCTTAAAGAAATGTATTCTTTAAATCTCTCGGGATCTGTCACATAAGTCACTGAACAAAGGAGAGCTGGAAAGATGGCTCAGTTGCTGATCTTCCAGAGGACTAGAATTCATTTCCCAGCACCACGTTGAGCAGCTCACAGTGATTCGTAACCCCTAATTCCAGGGGATTTGACACCGTCTTCAGACTTTTATGGGCATGTGTGTTTATATACACATATACACAAATGAGTAAAGTGAACATTTAAAAAGCAAAAGGGAAGGTTACTATTTTGGCTATGCTAGATATGATAATTCGTTATTTTTTTAATGTGTTGGTATGGTTTAGGGATTAAAAACACTTGCTGTGCTTGCAGAGAGACCCAAGGTTCTGTTCCCAACAACCACAGGGAAGTTGACAACTCCAGTTCCAGAGAATCTGTTGCCCTCTTCTGGCCGTTGCAGGGTACCAGACACACAAGGTCCACATACATAAATACAGGCAAAACATTCATCCATATAAAATAAACAACTTAAAAATATATGCTTTTAAATTAAGAAGTGGAGTCTCACTATGTCATCCTGTATGTTCTATTCTTTGCTATTTAGCCCAGAGTGGCATTGTAATTGTAGCAATTCTCCTGTCTCAGCTAGCCTAGTGCTGGAAATTCATAGCTCTGTACTACTACTGAATTATAAATTATTATTATATTCTAGAATTTTCTTTGAGAGTTGCTGGGTAACTAAGATAAAATAATAATTTATCTATCTAATAACCTGTTCCATTGAAACAGTTCTTCCCCAAAGGACTAGCACCTACTTTCATGTCTTGTTTGTGTGTGTGTGTGTGCCCACCCCACCAACTTTAATTAGAATTGCTTTCTTATTCAAACATTATTCAGGTAATATATTTTGATCATATTTTCCCCATTTCCCAATTCCTCCCAGATCCTCCAAGTCCCTACCCCCTCAACTTTATGTTCTTTTAGATTTGCTTGCATGAACATGGGTAGATATTATTGACTGGACATTAACTGCTGGATATTATTGACAGCATGGGATATACCCAAGAGATGCTCCATCACACTACAAAAGCATTTGTTCAACTATGTTCATAGTAGTATTATTTGTAATAGCCAGAACCTGGAAACAACCTAGATGCCCCTCAATGGAAGAGTGGATAAAGAAAGTGTAGAATATGTTCACATTAGAGTATTACTCAGCGGTAAAAAACAATGACATCTTGAATTTCGCATGCAAATGGATGGAAATAGCATGACTTCTTTTGAGTTTCTCAATTAGTCTTTAATTTATGAGAGCTTTCGTGGTTACACATTAATATATCAGTTCCTTAGTGGTGCAATTACAACTCATGTGCCCTTGAATCTCTGCACCTGGTCAGCATGTAAAAATAGGTGTGGGTTAATTTTCAATTGATTGAGATTAATTGAACAAAGGTCTGCCCTAGAATATATCTCACGTGCCGCATTCCATGTGTTTTTGTTACTATGCTGTAGCTGAAAAATATAGCTTCATATCTTTCCATTTGATTAGATGCTATTCTGTGCTCTTTCTAATGTGCCATTCTAAACCTAAAGAGATTTCTTTCCACACAGAATGCGTCAGAGATGAACGCATAGATATTCCAAGCACCAGGTGTGCATCCTATGCGTATCATATGTGTGCGTGTGAATGTGTACAGACGCGGGAGTTACCTCTCTGGCACTGTAATATCTTCAGCTATGTTGATCTGCGCCCACACACACCGGGAGAGTTCCTGTTATTCCCCCTGCCAGTTTCTGCTGTGTGATGGCTTTGCAATCACGAGACGCGGTTATAATTTTGTTTGCTGTCAATGTCCTTATGGAATCTGAAGAATGTGTCAAACAGTACGATGCAGGGTGGTAGAAATAGAGCATTTGTTTCATGATGTAAATGTTGACATGCTTTGCGATTGTGTGAGGGGAGCTCCCGGAACACTTCAGAAGGTGAATGAAGCCTGCTGAACGTTCCTTTTCCTGGTCCTTTACTCCTTGTGAAAGTCAGAGCAGGCCAGATTTTTAAATCTTCTACACCCCAAAGGGCTAGAATTATTAAAAGAACAGACTGTCACATGTTAAAATGAATTTGAATTTTTATTTGAAATTTAACTTAGAATGCCTATCAAGGAAGAACAAATTTAACCCAATTTGTTCTTGCTTCTCTAAATCACAGAACTTGTAATTATAGAAATAAAAGTTTAAATCTGTATTGATACTCCCAGACACTGAATGAGCCACAGGTATTCTGTGGACTATTTTTTATCAGATTTACATCTATACGGTCTACTAATTACAGCAGCATGCTAAAGCACTTTGAGAGTTGTTATGGGGACCTTCAGAGGGCTTCCTGTCAAAATGGAGTATTACTTGAGAACATCCTCACACCACAGTGTGTCAGTATTAAAAGAAGCACAATAGAAAGCAACGTGGGTGGAGAGTTAGCAGCTGCTTTGTTCCACTTGCTTCTAATTGACTCCCTGGGCTCCTCGTAGAGGAGTGTCGGGACTGTCCTGCAGCTTAGTGTGGGACAGAATGGTAGATGACAGAATTGTAAAGAAAGGACATCTGTAAAAGCAGCTGACATATTCTCTGGAATATATACCAGAGCAGGGGTGGGGGAAAAAAGAGAGGAGCTGGAGGGGTGGAGTTGAAATCTTATATTCACAAAACACGGAAGTGAGCTCCTTTATAGAACAGAATAAATAGAAGTATCAGTAACATATATGTAGAGTCAAAATATGTATTTAATTATTGGTGGTTTCGTTGTGCTGAATGATCCTGGGAATACGCCTGGTATGTCATGAAAATAAGTCACCTTTTAAAATGTAAATAAATGGAAATGGAAATAAAAATATTTGAAAAATTAAAATGATGAACAGGAAGTACAGTGACAGCAATTTGCCATCTGCAGCAAAGATGAAGGTCAGAGTCACGACCTCCATTAGGAAAATATCACAGCCACTTACTGATCGACTGAGTGTTGCGGTTATTATCTACTCTCAATGGGAGGGTCAAAGAATTTTAGTCAGATGGGAATGACTCCGGTTAAAAATAAGAAAATCCTGATTATTTTATGCATAACTACTCTGAAGAATGATGGTGAGCAAAAGTGAACAATGAAAATGATTAGACTCATATTGAATTGTGATTGGAAGAATAGCGAATACACTTACACCCGTGGCTTCCCCAAAGGTGTCAAAGATAATACAGTTCTGAAAAGCATGATTTCTGGAATGAGATAGTAAGATATGACACCAACACAAGTCAACATGAAAAAGAAAATGTTAAAAATTGAAGTAGTTACTTTTTGCAGACTAAAGCACCATAGCCTCCAGACTCGATAATAATTAATATAAGAGTAACTCTGCAGGTAGTCTCCAAGACATGGAAATGCATACGTGAGACTTGGTGTATGCTGTAAACAAACACATGGAAATCTAGAGACACTGATCCTTAACTGAGGCCACAGTACACAACCGATGAGAGCTCTAGAAATGCAAAATGGAAGGCATGGCCGCAAAGTTATAGTTGAAGAAATAGTGGGAGAAAAGGATTCAGAAATGAAGAAAGACTTCAGATGCAGGAGTATGGTCATAACTCAGCTATGAAATTAAATGAATTGACTCCTGTTAGATTGGAGGAAACCCACGCACGCCAAACCTGACTGGCAGCCAGAGTCTAAGAAAGGAGAGCAGGGAAAACAAGTTCTACTGGATACTCCAGTAAAATAATGGAGCCCAGACATAGACAGAGAACTCTCAACAGAGGAATCTAGAATGGCTGAAAGACACTTAAGGAAATGACCAACATCCTTAGTCATCAGCGAAATGCAAATCAAAACAACTCTGAGATTCCATCCTACCCCTGTAAGAATGGTCAAGATCAAAAACACCGATGACAACTTATGCTGGAGATGTTCTGGGTAAAAGAAAACACTCCTGCATGGCTGGTGGGAATTCAAGCTGGTACAGCCTCTTTGGATGTCAGTGTGGCGATTTCTCAGCAAATTAGGAAACAACCTTCCTCAACACCCAGTAATATCTCTTTTGGGTATATATCCAAAAGAAGCTCAATTGTGCCACAAGGTCATGTGCTCATCTATGTTCATAGCTGCTTTGTTTGTCATAGCTAGAACCTGGAAACAACCTAAATGCCCTTTGACTAAAGAGTGGGTAAGGAAAATGTGGTACATTTACACAGCAGAGAAAAAATAACGACATCTTGTATTTTGCAGGAAAAATGGATGGAGCTAGAAACATTATTTTGAGTGAGATAACCCAGACACAGAAAGATAATTATCACATGTACTCACTCATAGGTGGTTTTTGAACATAAAGCAAGGAAAACCGGTCCTCAAATCACAATCCCAGAGAACTTAGACAACAATGAGGACCCTAAGAGAGACATACATAGGTCTAAACTACATGGGAAGTAGAAAGAGACAAGATCTCCTGAGTAAATTGGGAGCATGGGAACCTTGGGGGAGGGTTGAAGGGGAGGGGAGAGGCAGGGAGAGGAACAGAGAAAAATGTAGAGCTCAATAAAAATCAATAAAAAAAATCTGCGAATTTGGCACAGAAGGAACATGTTCTGGAGAGTTAAAAGACTTCCACAAAATAGTGCTGAAAGCACAGAAATTTGTACCCAAGTGCAATTAGAATGTCATAGGATGAAATATCTAAAAATACAAGTTTCAAATCTTCAAATATTGTTCCACCCACTGACTATCCCAAGACAAGTATTAGCAGAAGTCTTTTCACGAAGTCATAACAAACCAGGAGAGGAGGCACAGCGTTAAAAAAAAAATGAACAAAGAAACTTGCACAGTAAGTGTAATATGGTGATTTCATAGACTGTATCATAAAACAGATACATGATTTATGTTTGAAATCAGTAAAATCACACCTAGACAAAAACAAAAAATTGAGAAGTTGGAAGTTCTAAAGTAATTTAAATTTTCTAAGGACTTTTGAAGAAAGGCAACGTGTTGGAGTAAAGCCAGTGAGTAAAGTCTTTGTCGGACAGGCATAGCGTGTATTTTAGATTCCAGCCCCATGAGAAGGCCAGGAATGATGGTGGGTACCTATAACCGTGGAGCTGGGGGAGCAGAGGTAGAAGGACCCACAGGGCTCCCTGGCCAATTATGCTAGCTCATTGGTGAGCGCTTATGTTTGCTTGTTTTTTTTTTTTTTTTTTGAGACAGGGTTTTTCTTTAGCTTTGGAGCATGTCCTAGAACTACTAGAACTAGCTTTTTTAGACCAGGCTGGCCTTGAACTCACAGAGATCCAGAGATCCACCTGCTTCTGCCTCCTGAGTGCTGCTACCACCTGGCTTGGTGAGCTCTAATGTTAACAAGAAACTGGTCTCAAAAAGTAAAACAGAGAGTGACTGGGGAAGACACTGGCTCTGGCAACCGTGTGCATATACACAAATGAATACACACACACACATACAAAACAAATTGGGAAAAAGTCTGGAACCAAATATTAGTAATCACAGATAAAATAAACAAACTGAATAGTCTCGATTATAAATATACTCAAAATTTGAAAATTATGTTATATGATGATTTATTCATTGGCATTTTTAACTTTCAAAATTTCTTTGGTTGAAAATAGATTTTTTCCCCCAAATAATGCATCATAATTGTAGTTGTTACTCTTCTTTGCTCCTCCTAGTTCCTCCCACTCCCCTCCTATCTGGCTCCATCCCTTTCTGCCTCTCAAGAGACAACATGGGTCCTCATAGCCCCGGCGGGTGGAAGGTGGCTATAGGCCACCCAGCATGTGAGCGCCATCATGATGAGCAAATGTACGGTGGAGAAACGGGAGAGAGAGAGAGAGAGAGAAGCAGAGTCGTTCATTTGCTATGGAAAGAAGCCGAACTGAAGATGCAAAGTACAGTGAGGAACAAGCCTTCTGGGACCATGGTGGTCTGGACCGCTGCTGAGGGTCATGTCTGGGCCTGTGGTTCTACAGATGATGGGAGTTTTGTTGCCACCAAAGGTCACATGGACGCCTGGGGTCTGGGCTGTCACCTGTGGCCATGTCAGTGTCCAAAGGTTGTGCTGTTACTGGGGCCATGATGATCTGAGTGTCCACTACTCTGTTACCCGGAGCCATGGTGACATTAAGGCCTGAGCTGCTGCTGCTGAGGGCCTTGTCTGGTCCATGGCTTTACAGCAGCCAGCATCGGAATTGATGTTCATGGTTCCTGTTATCCCTGAGGCCCTGCGGATACCTGGGTGGTTCGAGTCAGTTGCCAGAGACCATGTGAGTGTTCCAGTGTCTGTGTTGGTACGTGGGCCATGGTGATATCTGGGCCCAAGCTGCTTGTATAGGTCCTTGTCTGTGTCTGTGGTTCGGGTGCAACTGGATTCTGCTTTTATATCCATAGGAATCATGGGTGTTGAAATCAGAGAGGGGGCATCACCCTTTGCCAGCCCTGTGGCTGTGTGGCTCTTTATTTTCTTCTTTGGGATGGTAGAAATCTTAGGGTCACTTATGTATACTGTCATAATACCTGCAAATAGAGATCCTTTGATTTCTTTCCCTTCAATTTGTATCCCATTGATTCCCTTCAATTTTCTTATTGTTCTAGCTACATTTCAAGTAATCTATTGAATAGGTATGGAGGAAGAGGACAGCCTCATCTTCCTCTTGAATTTAGTGAAAATACTATGAGTTTTGTGGCTCCTATGTTGATGTTAGGGATAAACTGCCCTTATTAGGCTGAGGAATTTTGTCATGAAGGGGTGTTCCATGGCAACAAAGATTTTTTTTATGCATCTTATGAGATGACCACGTGGTTTTCATATTTCAATTTGCTTATATGGTGGATTACCTTTATGGGTTTATATAGTTGGAACATCCCTAAGTCTGTGGAATGAACTCTACTTGCTCATGGTGGATGATTTGCAAGTATTTTTTTTTGAGAATTTTTGTATCTATGTTCATACGGGAGATTGCTCTGTGATTCTCTTTCATTGTGGGGTCTGTATGTGGTTTGGGTGTCAGAGTGACTGGTCTCATAAATCAAATTGAATACTGTTCTTTCTATGTCTATTTTGTGTAATAATTTGAGGAGTATTGGCAGTAATTCTTCTTTGAAAATCTGGAAGAATTTTACGCTAAAGCCATCTGGCCTTGGTCTTTTCTTTGTAGCAGAATTTAATGACTGCTTCTATTTCCCTAAGGCATACAGCTCTGTTTGAATTGCTTATTTGATCTTAATTTAAATTTGGTAAGTGCTGTGTATTGAAAAAGTTGTCCATTTCTTTCAGATTTTCCACTTTGGTGGAGAGCAGGTTTTTAAATTATGTCCTTCTGATTTCCCGGATTTCATCTGTGTCTGCTGTTATATCCCTCTTTCCATTTCTACTTTTGTTAACTTGGAGATTCTTTCTCTGTTCATTAGTTAGTTTGCCTAAGAATTTGTCAATTTTATTGGTTTTCTGAAAGAGTCAACATTTTATTTAATTGATTATTTGTATTATTTTTTGCTGTTGTTTTTATTTTATTGATATCGGTCCTGAGTTTGATTACTTCTTACCATCAGCTCCTTTAGGGTGTGTTTTCATTCTTTATTTTTTTGTTCCAGAGTTTTTAGGTATGCTATGAAGTTGTCAGTATGAAATTGCTCATTTTTTTTTTAAATGTAGGCACTTGGTGCTCCTAACTTGTCTCTTAGAACCATTCTTGATGTTTCCAATGAGTTCAGGTATGTTGTGTATTCACTCATCCCATTATAGAAAGGATTCAATTTCTGTCTTAATTTGTTTGATCCATTTGTTCATTTAGCACTAAGCTGTTCAGTTTCCATGAGTTTGCAGAAAGCATGAGTGAGTACATACCATGCTCATCTTCCAGTGTCTGGATTGCCTCACTCAGGATGGTTTTTTCTAGTTCCATCCATTTGCATGCAAATTTCAAGACGTCATTGATTTTGTTTGTTTGTTTTACCTTCAAATAGTACTCTTTGTGTAAATGTACCACATTTTCTCTAACCATTCTTTGGTTGAGGGGCATCTAGGTTGTTTCCAGGTTCCAGTTATGACAAATAATGCATCTATAAACACAGCTGAACAAATGTCCTTGCACTATGATTGAGCATCCTTTGGGTATACACCTAAGAGTGGTATTGCTGGGTTTACTTTACCTGGATGTCCGTTCTACAAAGAACTAGCCTAATCACGCTCATTCATGGGAGTGGCTAGAAGATTCAGTCACTAAAAAGAAGTAGCTGAGGTTTTATTTTCATGCTGGCTGCAAATATTTCATGTTATCATAAAGATTTTTCTTTAATTTATATTCCTGGTTTAAAATGATAGAATATCTTTAAAATTTTTAGAAAACTATACTTAGTAGAAGTGACAGTAATTTCTTTTAATTGTAGTGGTTTTTATATTCGATAACTCTATGGTCCACAGATATATACATAGCAAAATGTCAGCCTAATTGCTTTGTCTACATAACTGATTGCCCAACTCATCATTGATTCAAGGCTGAGCTAATTGGTATGCAACATAGACAACATGAATAGAATGATCAAACCATGCATCATATTATTGGTTTTCTCAGATGAATGTATATATCGGCATCATTTAATCTATGAACAGGTAACATACACATAAAACACACACACAGAGGTAACAAACAGTAACAGAAAGTTATGAGTATCTATTTTCTTTATGAGAGATAAACATCATTTATATTTCAGGATAAAGGGTGACGTTTTACTTGAATATTTTATTTGTTACTTACATGCATTTATGTGGGCCGGTGTGAATTTATGTGTTCTACATCCCTGCATGTGCGGGTAGAAGTCTGAAGGTTGTCAGATCCTCTGGTACTGGAGTTATAGATGCCTGTGAGACATCTGATATGGATGCTGGGAACCAATCTTTAGTCCTACACAAAGCAGAAAATGCTTTTATGCGAAATCAAAAAGAAATGCTTTTAACAGCTGAGGCATCTCTCCAGCAGCAAGGTTTACGTGTTACATGTCACAGTACAATTTCATGTCATATTTTAGCAAGAATGAATATAAGGAATTGGTTTAAAAAGTGTTTATTTCATTGCTTGAACAGATTCTCTGTAAAAGCACTTGGTTATGAATTTTCAGATAGTGTGTATCTGAGGTAGAGAGATCTTCAAATGATATATAAGTGTTTTATCTCTGTCATGACAAAATTCAAAATTCATGTTAATACATACCTTGTGCAGACTATGGGAAAATACTCTGGTTTCTGTCTTCAAGGGCATCATCTTTGTATCTGGGCGAAACTAACAGTGATCAACTTTGTTGGATTCTGGGGAGAAATGCTAAAATTTATTGTTTTAGGTTTCTGTTTCAATAAATCAGAAGGTTGATGTGCTATTGAATAATGAATAAATATATGTCATTATTAACAAAAATACTTCTCATAGACACTCAGATCCTGTCTGTTGGTGAACAGCCCTCAGGCATGCTTGTCCTCTTCTTCTTCTTAGGCTAGGAACTGAAGAAAGATCCTGCTTCAAGCTAGACAATGTACCTTCCAGGGACAACCAGAGCCCTTGGCTGTTCAAATGCAGCCCTCTGCTATGATTCTTAGGTTATCATCCTCCTGTCTCTGTGCCCCCCAGTGCTGGGAGCAAATGTGGGCTACTGAAGTCTTGTTCCCTTCTTTTTAATGATGTCTAAGATGTTTTATCTGCACTTAAACTTTGTGTTCTATGTTTACTATTAATTTCAGATAGGCAAGCTTCTAAAGATACAGTTGCAAGGAATTCTGATTTCATACAGGAAATTGGGCTAGTCTTGAAATCAGGTCATGAAGTATGCTTTATAATGACATTGCCTGTCAGATTGAGAGCCAGAAGTCTTCTTAAGAAGAACCATCATAAAGTTCACCACCCCAGAGAAGACAGGTAACAAAGAGAACTCTAAGATAGACATACATGGATCACCCCTACCCCAAGAAGAGGAAGTAGACAAGATCTCCATAGTAAATTAGCAGCTTGAGGGGAGGGTGGAGGATGGTAGAAGAGTTAAGGGAAGAAGGGGAGAAGGGGAGAAGGGAAGTGGGGAAAAGAACACGAGGGATTTAGAAGGTTAAGTTAGATGAAGGACAAAGAGGGAGAACAAGGTAAGAGATACCTTGAAAGAGGGAGCCATTGTAGGGTTAGCCCGAAACCAGACACTAGAGAAATTCCCAAGAAGCCACAAGGATGATCCCAGCTAAGTGGACATGGTGCCTAAACTACCCTTCCCCTGTAATCAGATTGTTGAGTACCTTAATTGTCATTGTAGAACCTCTACTCAGCAGCTGATGGAAGCAGATGCAAAGATCCACAGTTAAGCACTGGGCAGAACTCCTGGATTCCAGTCTTAGAGAGGGAGGAGCAATATTATAAGCAAAGGGATAAAGATCATGATGGGGAAACCCACAGAAACAGCTGCTCTCAGCTAGGGGGAGCTCACTGACTCTGGGCTGACAGCTAGGGAACCTGCATAGAACCAATCTAGGCCATCTGAATATGGGCAACAGCTCTGTGTCTGGGCCATTTCATGCATAGGGATAAATACTGCTAGCGGGCCCCACAAACTGCCTAGATATAGGGGGGAGGGCCTTGGTCTTGGCTCAATGTCACATGACAGACTTTTTTTTACTCCCCCATGGGAGGCCTCACCCTCTCTGAGGAGTGGATGGGGGAGTGGGAAGAAATTGGGGGAAGTCAGTAATGGGAGGGAGAGGGATTTAAAAAAGAATCAGCATTACTTCCAGATCCCTCACTCCTGTACTGTCTGAAATACTGTTTTACTTGGGCCTTTATGAAATATAACTGGCCAATACGGCTACAGCAGAAAGTAGTTTGTCTAAGGCAAACATTATGGTTTGTTATCTCAGTCATGAAAATTACTTGCAGAGCGGATTGCACATCTGCACAGGCTCGGAATACAAATGACCCAAATGTCACTTCTTAACTGATGCCACCATTTTATGAGCTTTCCAGCAAGCCATTCATAACATCCATTTTTGTGGTTCATCTCAGTCACTGGATTTCCTGAACGTTTTTCTTAGAAAAAAAAAGAGATTTTTCTTCATTTTTTTATTGCATATGTATAAGGGAATAAGCTTAAGTTTAAAACAATTAAAGACCTTGGTGTCACATGATCAGCTGTATGTAAAAACATAGGTCGAAAAGTCAATCAAATGCTGTGTAGAACATGGGCAACTTTCCAAGTCCCCAGTGCATTTCTCTGTTAAAAGAAAAACTTCTGAGCAAATGGAGGCCAGAGGTCACTACATACTCTAATGTGTGAATTCCAAGAAACCAAGTGAAGTTCATTCTTCTAGAATTATCAATTGAGTAAATGTTATACTGAGTTGAAAACAGTTTTTTTTTTTTGTGGATCTCTTGTCTACTCATGGTGACATGTCAAAATCATTAAGATTGCCTTTGTTTGCTTTCTATTGCAGCGATAAAACAGAGGCCACGACAGATGACTGCGGTGGCTCAGGATCCAGGTATCTTTAGCTCCTCTTCTGACTTTTCTTCCTGATGGAAAGAAAGCTGGAAGGTGAATTAAATAAACCCCTTCCTCCTGAAGTCTGTTTTGGTCGGTGATTTATCATAGCAATAGAAAGCAATCATAATAATAGAAAGCAAACCAAGATAGAAATTGTTCCCAGAGTGGGGATACTGGTATGACAGACATGACTTTGTTGTGTTGGGGACAATTGTGGAAGTGCTTGGAAATTTGGTTTCAAAAGTCCCTGATTGCTCAAAGCCTAATGGGTTGTTCTGGGAGAGCTTGGGAGAAAAGTGGGCCAAGAGAAGTGCAGACAGTGGAAGCCTGGATTGGGAAGGGATGCTAAGAATTGTGATATATTTGTATTAAAAATCTGTGGTTTCTTGTCAGTTGGGGCTGAAGGACCCTCTGAGATTAACATGAGACCAGAACTACCGAAGGGAGATCTTTGCTTTAAAGGGACCATTGATGCTGGTGAGCTGGGGCAGAAGATTCAGTCCTGCTTAATAACAGAAAAGTCTTCTGGAAAGCCTTCAAGTCAGTACACAGAAGCTCTGGTCCAGAGATGGGCAAGACTGCATCTCAAGCTGGCAGGCAAACTTGGTAATGGGAAAGAGTCTCCCGGGTGTCAGTGAGGTTGGTGACATGAAAAGAGCAGGGTTCAAAGGGTCGTGGAGGAAGCTGGACTTGGTATCACGAGAGGTCATTGGTCAAGGTTCAGCCTGGGGGGCAATGGAAACTCCAGAACTGAAGGGGATGTGGAGAGACACTGAGGTTTGCTATCGTGTAGCAAGACGGGAATCCCTAAGGTATAATGGAAGGCCAAGAAGCCATTCATAAAAATACAGTCTGAGCTATAGTCATTCATAAAAAAATACAGCGTGAGCTCTAGTGAAGACACCAACATATTGGAGATGATGGGACCAGCAGGGACAGTAATAGAACCTAAGCTAGGAGAGAGGCGAAAGGAAGAATGTCGCAGAGCGTGGCTAGCAGTGATGGAGAGCTTGAGGAATCAGACCTGAGGCTCACTGGGTTTCTATCTTTTTCTTTACTTTTTCATTACTTCATTTTGTAGCCGTAGATATTTGCATCTCACTTTGTAGCCCAGGATGCCTTCCGCTTTGTCGTTTTTCTTCTGCCTCAATTTTCATAGTGCTGAGATTATGGGTGTTAAGCTATCACACTTGGAGTGATAAAATTGTTTAACATTCATTGTAGTGATGCAATTAATTCTCTGCTGCGCACCGCGCCCCCGTGTCTGCGCTCTGTGCGCTGGCACCCAGTTCGCGGGCTTCAGGCAAGGGGGCTGGAGGTTAAAATACACAAGACACACACAGACAGAGAGACAGCGACACGGGTCATCCTTGAATTCCCCAAGAATGCCTTCTTTATTGTGCTCAGGGGCAGGTTATTTAAGATAGCCACGCCCCAGCCAAACCCACCAGAAACCACTCTCCTACCATCAGGAACTCCTGAAGGTCTCGTGCTCAGAGCAGCTGTAGGCATTCAGATCAGGGGATTACAAGAAATTCAGGATCTGGGGTCTCACTGCTCCCAACAATTCTCCAACACTAAAGCTTATAAAAATGTGCACATCAAACTAATTAATTATATGTTGTATGAATAGCCAAGTTATGTAAAGTAGACACAACCATTTTTCTAGTTATGTTACCTAAAAATATTTTACCGATTAAGAATTGTTTTAAGTTTGTGTTGATACCTTAATAGTTTTAGTCCCTTATGTTTCCCTGGATACAAAAAATTCATTTAATCTTGCCAGAGAAAACGGCCCCAAATGTAAAGAGTGATACAGGAAAACCCATGTCCATAGAGTGACCCTGAAACAATTCTCAAATTTATTTCTGTCTATCACAAATTCTATCCATTTGCTTCTAACTTTCAAACTCAATTTTATTCACCAAAGGAACAATTGTCTATGTCGGGTTCATACCAGAGATAAATATGTCATCTCACTGACATTTGGTTTCTGGGCTGGTCACTCTGCTTTGAACAACCAAAAAAAAAGCCAAAGGCAACATTTCAAGATGTATTTTTTCTTTCTTTTTTCATTCTACATAAAAAAGACAGCATGGTTAGAATGGTTTGTAAAAAACAGGACTTAGTTTTTTTACATTTTTAAGAGACTGGGAAATTAAAAGTCAATGGTTGTAGCCCAACTAATAAAAACCTAGAGACAGATATTGAGGTTCAACCTGGAGGTCAGAAAAGCAACTGGCTCTTACCTCTACCTCAGTCTAGAATGGCGATCCTGCCTTCCAGGAATCCTCAGAATGATATTGACTAAAATCTGTCTCCTCCCATCTTATATTCCTCTCTAGTGCTGGAATTAAAGGCCTACACCACCACCACCCAGTTTCTATGGCAAACTAGTGTGGCTACTGGGATTAAAAGTATGTACCATCACTGCCTGGTCTTTAAGGCTGACCAGGGTTGCTGTTTTACTCTCTGATCTTTAGGCAAGCTTTATTTATTAAAATACAGATGAAATATCATTACACATGGTGCTGGTAATGCCAGGGTCTGATGGGAGGCCACGTTCTGATGACTCTTATTGTCAATGTGTCTCTTGATGAAGACAGTGAATGAACTCACTAGCTTTTCTTTTATATGATGACAAGTCCCATTAACAAAGGATGCCGATTCCTTTCACGAGTTAATCAGATCTCCACAGATCCACTTAATATGATCACCTTGCAAGGTTAGGATTTTGATGTACAATTTTAGGGGGGATACACAAAATGATGATGATAAAATGTGGGATAACGTCTTTGGGTTTTATTGCTGTGAAGAGACACCATGACCATGGCATCTCTTATAAAGGAAAGCCTTCAGTTTGGGGATGTCTCACAGTTCAGAAATTTAGTCGTTGTCATCATTCCTGAAGGAGAAGTGGTCCTGGAGAAGGAGCAGAGAGCTCTATATCCAGGTTGGCAAGCAGCGGGAAGAGAGACACACCCTAAGTCTGGCTTGAGCATTTGAACTTAAACGCCTACCCCAGGGACACATTTCCTCCAACAAGCCCATACCTTCTGATAGTGCCAGTTCCTACTAGCCTATGGGTACCATTTTCATTCAAACCACCATGGGTTTATCTATAGAAAGGATATTAGCATTTTTTGATGTGGACTCTTTTAGGTAGCATTCTATTGCTGTGAAGAGACCCCATTGACTATAACAACCCCTATAAATACATTTAGTATTGGACTTTAACTTTTTATCTCCTTGAACACTGTGCTTAGCTCTGCTGAACTTCCTGGTGATCCTTTTCTCTTCAAATTGTGCATTTTGTATCTTCTTGCTCAGTTTGCTCCTTTTCATCATAGATCTGTCTAAGAGTGGCCATGTAACAAAGTCAAATCTAGGTTGTCTTGAACTCTCTTCTGTCAATGCCATTAATCTCAAACTCTTCCATTTAGCACCAAGACAATTTTTTGAACAAGAAGAGAAAGCAGCCAGATTCTTTACCAGAATATCACAATAGTCTCTTGGCTACACACTGAAACAGCTTGAGCCAGGTTTGCACAATTCAAATCACTCTTAGTACCACTGTCTTCCCCACCCCGACCCATTAAGTCTAAGATTAAAATAATCAACTCATATTCTAATCCAAAGCATCAAAAATCCACACTCTATCAACAAACAGCATGGTCAGGCCTGTCATAGTGTTTCCCTGTCCCCTAAAGGAGCTGGAAATCTAGTAGCACTATTTAAAAGGATTAGAACACGTAAACTTGTTGGAGTGGGTGTGGCTTTTTGGAGGAAGTATGTTACTAGGGATTGGACTTTTAGGTTTCAAAAGCCCAAGCCAGGCCCAGTGACTCTTCCTGCTGACTGCATAGCCAGAAGTAGCTGAGGTAAAGGGACTGAACCTCAGATACTGTAAGCAAGCCCAAATTAATTGCTTTCCTTTATGAGAGCTGCTGTGGTCACAGTGTCCCTTCACAGTAACAGAGTGGTGACTAAGACATGGACTATTACCAAATGCTAATTCTGATACAAAGTTTGATGATAGATTTCCAATTTATTTAAAGGGAATCTTTTTTTTTTTAAATTTTAAAAAGTCAAAAGGGAAAAATTTTAACATTATTAGTCAATTTTGGTTTGTACATTAAAATAAATGATCAAAATACATGCTTTATAGCACAATGACTATAATTTCCTGTGATTTTCATCAGTTTTCCTGCAAGAGAGAACAAGATATAGATCAAGTTTTGAAAGGTAAGATAAATTATAAAGCATCTCACATAGAACCAGATTATAATATCAACCTTTGGGCATTAACAAGAATATTATATTGTGTTAATTTTTTCTTTAAAGACTGGACACTTATTCCTCCAAGCACAGAGTAGTTGTATTGAAAGTAATTTAATTTGCCTTTATATTTGATGAAGACTATTATGTGGGTGAAAATTAAAATGTCAGAAAAAGTCCTTTCCAATATTAAAAAATGTGACATTAGCTATAGCCTCATTGGCACAAATTTATATTCTGCAAATGAAATATTTAACTTCCATCATAGATCTACTCCAATCATATCTTGTGTGACCATAATATTGGAGGGGGTGACATTCCTTGAAGGGAGCAGATGGAGAAAAAAATAACTTCTCTTAAAGTACATACAGCTTTTCAGAATGAGAAGTTATGAAGTTACAGAGAAAGGGCTAATAAGGAAATGATTTGAAATGGTGATGACCACACTCTGCATTTGTGTTTTTTTTTTGTACCAGTGGATGTGCAAACTGTTGTTTGTATCTGTTCTCCATACCTAGGCAGGAGTTAGGAAAAGCACAAAACTAACAGTATTGTTATCTGTGCTGTAGTCCAGTAGAATATTACCTGTGAACCCAGCACATAACACATGTGTTCTATATGTTACATGTGTAAGTATTTGTATATGGAGGAGACAATAACACACACACACACACACACACACATATATATATATATATATATATAATGTTATACATATGCATGAGATGGAAGTCAGAAGAGAGGTTTGTGTAGTGGGTTCCCCCTTTCAGATTTATGTGGCATCTAGAAGTTAAGCTCTACTCATGAGTCTTGTGTAGCAGGAACCTTTACCAGCTGTGCCATCTCAGTGACCCTCGATATCCATCTATATATAGTTAAGAACA
This sequence comes from Alexandromys fortis, assembly GCF_014885135.2. Taxonomy (NCBI): domain Eukaryota; kingdom Metazoa; phylum Chordata; class Mammalia; order Rodentia; family Cricetidae; genus Alexandromys; species Alexandromys fortis. The sequence goes on along the minus strand of NW_026067986.1, from coordinate 6,424,010 downwards.
ATTACATCTATATTTGATATGTTTGTAGCCAATTTTATTTTCAGATAGTACTTTAAGTCAATTAAAAACACTGTGTTACGAAAGTTTCCATAAGTCATTTTTATTTGTGTATCATGCTTATGAAACTCTTGAATATTAGAATTTGATTTCCCTTCTGCTTCCCCCAGTAAGCATAACACCATGGATGCGTTCCACCAGTTTTCATTTGCTGTATTTTAAAAAATCGTTTTCTAAGGATAGATTTCCAGAAATGGAATTACTGAATAGAAGACAACAAGTGTCTTGAGGATTTCTATTTCTCAATATAAATTGCTGTCAGAAAAGATCAAACTAAAATTTATTTTTCAAGAATTTCGCATGAGGACATCATTGCACACACCTTGCCTCTCCTCTGATGACTCTTTTTGAACTCAAATATAATGCAAATGGAAACGCTGACAATTGTTAGTCAAAACATATTTATTGATATTTTCCTTGCATTAGTAATGTAAGTGATGGTTTATTATGCATCTTCCCCCACTTGCAACATGTGTGTTTATATAATTTTTCAATTTAATCCCGCCACATTTTCTGTTTTTAAAGAGGCAGGGCTCTCCACTCTTGTGTGACTCATCTGATCATGCAGATGGCGCCAACCATGATTTGTTTTCCTGAGTGGAATTGATGATTTTTCAGTGGAAAAAAAAAAAAAAAACTCAGGGAGATGAATTCTAAGTGATGTGACTTGTCCAATTCCCAGAAGCATAATGATTTCAGAAGGAAGAGTTATTTTGGGTTATAGATTATTTTCAAAAGCAAAATATTTATATAACTCAAAAAGTCAGTGTTCACACAAATTTACTCTTCTCTCTTATAGAAAGAGTCCAGTTGTGAAATTGCCTCATCTTTTTTTCACCATTGACATTTCAATATCCTTTTATTTCTTTTGAATCTCTTTTTCTGTTCTCTTTAGCACATGCAAACCCCCAAACACTGGGTTCAGACCAAATTTCTAAAGATATTTACTTAGTGATTCCCCCCCCCCTTCTCCAAGCTGAATAACAGCAGCTTAGAAAAGCCCACACATGTGCGCTGCTTCTAGGCATTCTGACTTGCATTCAGCCTTATTCGTTCCTGAGGCTCTTGTCTTCCTCCCTGTCTCAAAGAGCCCCATGTCTACAGAGTACAGTCTCTATTTAGTCACACCCACTGTTTCTGTAGGTGTGGAACTACATTTTATGAGTATATTGATGTTAAATTTGAGGTGTGTTAGACCTAGTTATTGACTAATATAGCATCTTTTCATTTTTTTAGCCATGAAATCTATTGTTGTATAACCTTAGGACCTTCTCTGAGTTCAGCATTATGAGGATTGCATAGTATAATTAAAGAAGAAAGAATATTGCACAAACAGGCAGGTGGCATCCTCTAAGTAGTTGGGATCAAACGTCATTGAAACCCTGCCAGTAATTTGCTTGAGAATCTGTGTTTTAGAGGGGAAATAGCAAAAACATATTTTAGAAGGTAGAATAAAATTGACAGGAAGGTTGTTTAATGAAATATGGTCAAATTA
>NW_026067986.1:6404434-6422397 GCF_014885135.2 Alexandromys fortis | reverse complement strand
TATAATAGTCCCAGGACACAGGTTCTAGACAGTGGTAGGCTGATTCTGAAGAGCTACAGACATGACCTGAAGGCTAACAGCTAAGAACACCTGAAGAATGACGACAGAACATGAAGCCAAGTTGGAGACCCTTTCCTAGCCAAGGCCTGCACACCTCTGATTCCAGCTTTGAGAATTAGATGGGAAGAGGCTTGACTATGGTGTTCATATGCATCCCTAAGTCCCACTTAACCTTTGGTTGTTCCTATGTATCCCAGGTCTTACCTTCCTTTTGGGCGTTCCTGTGTATCCCAGATCCTACATTCTTTGGGTGGTGTTCATATTCCTCCCAGGTTTCACTTTCCTAAGAGCCATCTTGGTAAATAGCAGATACCCATCCCCCTTCCTCTTGGAGCATCTCTGCGTGTGCTCTGTGAATGTGACCCGGCCATTCCTATAAGTGTGTTCTCTCTGCCCAGTTCTCTGTTTTTTTCCTTTATATGTGGCCGAGAATCCCAACAGCATAGGCAGCTGCAGAGCTTTGGTGACCTATTACAGACTGAAATGCCAGCCCTCATCTAGAAAACGGGAATGGGCAAACATCATTAATGGAACTTCATCTCAAAGCTTTCTGCATTTCCTTCAAAGCCTTTTCTAAACATTTCTACACGTGTTCTCATATTTGCTAGAAAATGGGGTGAAGATTAATTAGAAATTTGCAGTGTGAGGGTGATTTTACCCTTAATCCTTGTTATTGTGCAATGGTAATTTTCAACACAAATATGAAAATATTTTACTCATATTTAAAAATCACTGAAGTTGCCAAAAACATTTTTTTCCTAAGCTGAGTGTTTGTGTGCCTCTTAAATATATCTTCTGAAGCAAATCCCTGATGCGCTAGTGTTAGGAAGTTGAGCTTTTGGGGAGCTTTAAGTCATAGCATGCATCTCTCAACCACTGCGTTAGTAACTTTAGGGTGAGAGCCATGTGTGGTGTCTCCTAATTGTTGAAAGGTTGAAGTAGAGTTGGGAAATGAGTTAAAAATCCATCATTGGGTCAATAATAACACTCTGTAAAATGAGAAAAGGAAAGAATGCCAAAAGGCAGAGTTGGGGGGTATACTTACTCCCTGCAAAAGGAACTCCGTGTACGCAGTGGAGGGCCCTCACCTCACAGGGAAGAACTGGTCAAACAGTGGAGGACCCTTAGTTCACAGGAAGGTCTTGGTCACACAGTGAAGGACCTCGGCTTACAAGACTTACCAGTCCTGTTACCTTGAACTCCCTAGATGTACGAAATATGAAAATTGGGTTATGTTATTTATAAATGACTTAGTGTACAGTACTTTATTGGCTGGTTAGAGCAGGTTAGGACCACTTCTCAGCTATATCCATTCATCCCTTTTGCTCTCCCTGCAAACCTTCATATATTCACGCAAAAGCAGTGTGTCCCAGCATCACAGGAGAATAAGGATGTCATTTTTACAGTCATGTTTTAGGAAGCATTGAGAACTTACTGTCGTTGCTCAGGAACAACTTTAATAACTGTGATTCTAAATAAGGCAGTTTCATTGGAGAACATCAATCCTAGTTGTTTTTTTTTTAATTCTATGCTAACACATGTTAGTAGCCATTTCAGATACCCAACTCATTTTTGATTGGGCTTATTTAGGTATTATGAGCCATCACAGAAACAGTATTTTTTTGTCAAAGAAATCCAGTTTATAAATAGAAATTTTAATTATTTATGGGTTAGATAAGCAGAACTTGAACCTATTCTATGAGGTAGTATGTTTGTGAAGTACCTTTAAAAGTCCCCCAAAATAATGAGCTCTGTAGGGGCTAATTTGTCACTGACACTGACGGTATGAATCAAAAAGCCATGTGTTTGCAGTTTCTAAACTGCATACTTCGTTTTCAGGTAAGTTCCTCTTCTCTATTAGCTGTGCTGTAGTTCATTAACTGTAAATACAAAGATATTTATCAACAGCATTACCATAACAGCTTTACCAGAGCAAAAACCCAAGAACAGAGTTTCTTGGGAAATACTCCAGGTTACGTTATTTTGGAGAAAATGTTGGTGCTCTCTTAATTATATTGAAGGGGTCAATAAAACACAAGGGTCCCGAGGTTCTACATCCTCGGTGTTTGTTATTGAATGAATGAATTAATTCATACTTGCACACTTTTATTATTGCTAGGTTGAGTAGAGCCACTAAAATTATAAACTATGCCTCCTGCAGGTTACTGTGAGAAATGGGTTTTAGGAAACATTTTGCAGCAAACTCGCTTCCTATTAGATGATGCCAAGCACACCGAACACTCTGGTGCTTCCTTCTCCATGTGCTTGAACGTTCATGATGGCTTCTGCCATCCACATGACTTACTTCCCAAGGCACTCATCTCTCAGTGGAACCAGTTCTAACTGGTGATTTTGCTTCCTGTTTATTGAAACAACACAGTGCAGGAACGTTTCCAAGAGATGATTATTTGGTTCTTATATACTTCTTTGTTCAGCAGGCATGTTGGTTTTATTTAGACTTCCTTAGCTTGGAATCCTCGCTTCTTGCCGAGAATTACTCTGCTCGGTGCTACTTTTTGGTCTCTGAACATTCAAACTGCTTCCATAAGTCATGCCAATTTATATTAGATGACCTTGTGGCAAAAGGTTATTGCCAGCGAATAGAAAGATGAAATCTGCTTAAAATACGCACTTTTCTATTTTTGATGAATCTTGGTTCTTAGCTATGTATAATGATACAAATGGACATATTCATGGTTGGGGAAATGGAACCAAATTCAAGCTATTAAGGTGGACTTATAAGAAAGTATCTTTTAAAGCTCCGTTTATGGCAGGTCCGAATTGAATGAAATGACTTATTTAAGATACATTGAACAGGCCATAAAAGTTTTGATTCAGTGACATAGAAAAGGTCACATTGACTGTTAGGAAGGAACGAGTAAATGGAGAGCAACATTACTGAGTTTGAGTCGGGCCGAGAGCCAAGATCCAGTGTGCCTCTTCATCTTCATCTTGATCTATATACAAAAACCCATGCTATAGAACAATGGATGTGGTATGAGAAGTTGTTAGGCTGTGTGCAAATATAATGCCAGTTCAAAATACAGACTATATTCGCAGCTGACTTATAAACTGTGCTCTGAGTAGCCCAGCAGTGGCCGTCTCTTGACAGAAAAACTGAGTACCTAACAGTCCTTGAACCCCGGAGACTGGATGTCTCAGCAGGCCAATCTAGTGCTAGAGTGCTGGAAGATTCCAAGAAAGCTTCTGACCTTCAATGTATTTGGGAATGCTGAAGAAGTATGTTCTAATACCAGGGAATGAACAATGCCCCAGCAACAGAGGAGATGAACTTGACTGTAAGAGTCAGGACAAGGAGGCAAAAGGCAAAATCTCTTTTTCCTGTGTACTTTCATCTGGGATGTCACCAGAAGATGTGGCCCAAATATAGAGTGTATCTGCTTTGAAGATTATGATTAAGAAACCCCTCGGTGAAGTGCATGGTTTGTGTTTCTGTTGATTCCAGATGCAGGTAAATTGACAACCTAGATAGTCATCACTTTGGGGAAGAACATCTTTCCTTTGGCCACATTCTGTTTCTTTCTCTGGGATGTGAACTGCTCTATTCTGGTATGATCCCCCATGATGTACTGACATTTCTGGATTCATAAATCTGAAAACTATCTCTCCTTCCATACATTTTCCTTTCATGTATTAGTCATATAATCACAATGACTAGAAAATCCATTAGCATAATTTTAATTTCATATATTTGTGTCCAGTAGTTTCTACATGAAAACAAGAATGTTACGTTATGCCATAAAGAGACATAACAAGACATAGTTAACTAGGGTGGGACAAACCTGTAATTACAGGTTCTTGAGAGGCAAAGCCCACAAGTTTAGTGTGTGCCTGCACTACAAGGCTTGCCTCGGTGACTTAAGGAAATCCTATCTCAAAAAAAAAAAAAAAATCAGGCCATATAGCTTAGTGTTATAGCACTTACTTAGAATATATGATGCTATAAACTCTATCACTACCACCCTCAGTAAATTACAGAAATAGGTGCTTATTTTTGTGCATATGGTTAAAATGATATTGGGCATTATATTGGACACCAGACCTCTGAATTTAATGTCATTATGTATCTTAACTAATAGCTAAAATAAGATTTCTAGGAAAGTTTTTAGTATATGAGTCATACATTAGTGGGACCATGTTTCTTTATCACATTATTGTAGCATTCAAATTTTAAAACTTGAAAAGTCTTAAAATTCAGATATGTCCAACCTGTGGTTTGTGGGCTGCTTGAAGCCAGGAGTAGCTCTGAATACGAGCAATCAAACAAACAAACAAAATACCAAAAACTAGCTTAAAATTATGTTTCTTTTGCAATCTTTTAGAATTAACTGTGTTATTTTTAAGAACTTAAATTTCTTTCCTATCCTGTACATTTTGTTATGTTATTTCTTCTCCCTAATACTTCTTTATCCACCCAACCTTGGTACTCACCCCAAATCATTCATTCTTTCTTTCTCTCTCTGCCTCTTTTCTCTGAAAAACCATGAAAAACAAAGTACATAAAAAACTAAAACTGAAAATCAAAAAAAAAAAAAAATAAAAAAAGTAGAAACAAGAAAGAAAAATAGCTACCAAACCAAACAAAAGGCACACAAAAACATTAAGTCTGTTTTGTGTTGAGCCACCATTCCTGGGCATGGGGCTTACCCTGGAGTGTGGTTGACAGGCACACCATGTGGGTGCTGGGAACTGAACCTGAGACCTTTGCCAGACCAGTGAGTGCTCTTAACTGCTCAGCCATCTCCCAAACTTTTATTTCTAAATATTGGCATCTTCCTTTGAAACACTCCTCTTCATTATCACCCAAGTCATTTTTGTTAGATGTGTCTTCGTTTTATGTTTGGAAAAGTTGATTTAATTCAGAAATCAGTGTCATTATTTCTAAATTTGGGTATTGCATGACAGGAGCTTTAGCCACAGTTGTCTAAAAGAGAAAATATAATAACCTCAATGACATTTTCTTCTTTCACAAATAGGTTTAGAGACTTCAATTTATGATCTCTTTCTACTTGGTCAAATACCACTGACAGTATATTATAAAATAATGATATGATTCTATATTTTATATTAAATTGTGTGTGGAGTTATATCAAAGAGAGGAAACTTAGGAAAGAGTGATCCTTTATTTACAAATTTGAATTTACTATTTTATAGGGTCTTTTCTTCAGTTTTAGCATATAAAAGAATATAAAATGTTTTCTCAATTTTCTACTTTTAATTTGTATACATTTAAATAAGTTCTGTGATGTAGACAGTAAATGAAAACTACAACCACAATATCTTTATGGGCATATATCTCCTTGGTAATTATTTTTTTATTTTGCTGCGTGTATAAGTATGTGCATGTATGTGTACATATGTGTGTGCATGCACACGCATTTGCGTTATAGTATCTCACGGTGTAGAGCGGGATGGCCTGGAAATCACTTTGTAGACAGGCTCAATATCAAGCTCATGGTTTTTCTCATGCAGGTGCAGGATTATACAAACTTAGTTTTTGTTATTTTTATTATCTGCAGCAATTCTTGGTTTTCAAAAAAAAAGAGAAAATCTTAATGATTTTATTCTTGGAAAGTCTTTACCATCCTTCTCTTACTTAATATTGGGGATAAAGAACTAGTGCTAAACTCATGTAGTTTGCTATTTTCCTGTATTCACACTGGCGTTAGTTAGGCGACCCAATTAGACATAACTAGCAAGGATGTCCATTTGCAACGAGAATATAATCTTATGGGTGGATCACAGAATTTGAGATTAGGTCAAGAGAAGAAGAAAAGAGAAAGCATATTAATGAAATTATTAAGCTATAGAAGCTAAACAACTCTATCTGCTTCATTCACTTATCTTCTTGTTAGTTTTATTTCTTCATAAGTAAGTGAGTTTTTTTAAAATTATATTTAGAATCAAAAAGGGTTTCTTCTTGAATACTTAACATCTCAAAATGTAGTTAGCCTTTTATTTCCTTTCTTTGTTATGGATGAATGTTTGTATTTATTATAGTATCTTGCCATAACACACAGTAATGACAATAAATAAACCAATTAGAAGAACTTATTTCTTCTATTTAAACTTAAGCAACACAGGCATATTGCCAAGGTGAAAAATAGTCAAAACTTTAAAAGAAACTTCAGTTGAAAGAAAACTAAAAATACCAATCTCTCTATCAATTTAGTGAAAGGAGACAGCAAAAGAGAGAACATAGAACAATAGGCATAACAAACCCCAGAGATGATTTTACCATAAACAGTCCATCAAAAAGACAGAAGAGTCCAAACATTTCATTGGAAGAATACAAATGTCTTGCATGTCGTTAATAGAGGTGTTATCCCATTTTATCATTTTCAAACATTAAGATATATCAGCGCTCTTAGAAATGAATTAAGGTTTCTTATGCTCCTATGCTAGTGAAGGAAGTTGAAGCAATGTAGAGAGTTAATACCCTACTTTATACGGTATATTTATTTTTAACTAATTCAGAGATAGTGTCTCATGAGATAGAACTTTTAATCCTTATGAACATTTTCTGAAACCCCAAACTGAGGAAGGAATATATAGTTCAAGTTATGTTCAAAAATGCTAGGAAAATGTCCTCAATAGTGAATTTCAAATCGACTTAATTTTGATGCTGATTTAATCACACCTCTACACACATACATGCACACACACATGCACACACACACACTCACATACATGCACATTTTCAAAATATGGCTATGTGAAACGGAGGCCATTACTGTGGCCCAGAACCTGTGGCTTGATGAGCCATTGACTCTGTAGACTCTAAGAGCTGACTAAAGTGGACACAGTGATGAGATGCCCCTGACTGATTGCGACAGACTCGTACATCTCTCAACCCTTATCAGACAAGCTGTGCCTTGCCATAGAAGGCACCCAGGACTCAAAATTCTAGGATCGTGGACAAAATTTGTTTTCTCAAAACGTAAAATTTGTGGAGTAAAAGTTTCCATTCGATTTCCTATATCTACCAAGCATTTATTTCGTCTGGATATATGAAAACCATTTCTATTGTGACAGATAACATAGACAAAGCTATGTTAACCTAGAATATAAAAATCCAATTGCAAAGGGTGTACGTGGGAGGGATGGCTGTTCCTTTGCTCTATTCCATCATGTTATATAACCCATATCAAGGTTTGTGTTGAGAATGCCGGCCTTCCTAAACCTCTCAGGAGTCAGAACGACTGTTATAGCAGGCGAAAACTGACTCAAAAGGTCTGAAAGCAAATGAAGTATTTTAGCTCACATGAGTCTTTTCATCACGTTCTGTTTATTCTTCCTATCCTGTCTCCAATGCTCTCCTGATGATTCCCTCAATGTTTTGTTTTTTGCTTTCTTTTTGCTGTTTCCTTTTGCTGTTCCCTTTCAATGTTCCTCCCACTTCCACAAGGTTTTCAGTTTGTATACCCACACAGACATAGTCAACAATGCTCTGGTAAGCAACAATGATGCCAAGCATGCATTTCTGCGGGATAACAAGATGGATACAGTAGGTACCAGTTGTCTTACTACTGTTTCACAGGGGGCGTGGCTGTGAAGCTCCCCTGCAGATATGGGAAGCATTAAATCAGTACAGAATTCTAAGAAGGGATAAGGGGGGTTTTGTGTGCTAACTACATTTCTTAAGTGTGACTAGTTAGACTAGAAGTTTGTGATTAATAATTGTATAGATAAAGGAAAGAAAATGCATCAGTACTGTTGTATTCTCTGAATGCTTCTGCTTCCCTCCTCCTGACTGGGAGCACAGCTTCCTGGTTACCATGGCAGCCATCATAAGCTGCCTAAGGAAAACAGGTGATGCTTGCATTCTCCCCATTCCCACCTGGGTTAAGCAACCAGGATGCTGTGGGGGTGTTGTATCCACTGGCATCCTAGTGAGAAGGAATTCCTCTCTCTGGGGTTGGTTTGGCAATCTAAGCTTTTCTTCCTGTACTTCTATGAGTAAAAGCACAAACAGTTAATTTTCTGACTAAGATCTTGTGTTAATGAAACCGAGGTGAAGGTAAGTAGAGAATATTAATAGCTTGTTAGGGTAGAGCAAAAAGTCAGTAGGTTATACTCCCCAGAGCTGGCTGTTGGAAATTTTAGGGCTGCCCAGACCTGCTTATACATAAGGGTAGACATGCTGTCTCCCTTGCTCAATGCCTGTCCCTTTGAGACACTCCGCTCCTTCCTTGTCAGAAGTCTGGTCAATAAGGCGAAAGCAGAGTGAATGCTTTCACACCAGGGTCCCACAGCATGGGAAAGGTCATTCAGTTACCAGGCAGGAAAAATCATGTTTAAAGAATGGTTTATACACTATTGGGATGTTTTGGGATGAATCCCACTATGGACAGGAGGAAGGCTATGTCTTGATAAGATTTTTGCAGAATTGACAGCGACAACTCAAATGACAGGTATTCCCAAAGTTCTTGCAAATCAGAATTCTCACTACTATTAGAGTATGCAAACTATTGGAGTATATATACTCCGATGTAGAGAGTTTGTATAGTGATCTGTCAGCTGTACTTTTTCTGTCTAATGCTTGCAGCTCACAGCACATCCAAGTGCTCTTTCTCTCAGGCAGATCCCAGACAGAATTATTGTTATTATTAAAAATGTTTTGGGGCCAGGCGGTGGTGGCGCACACCTTTAATCCCAGCACTCGGGAGGCAGAGGTAGGCGGATCTCTGTGAGTTCGAGACCAGCCTGGTCTACAGAGCTAGTTCCAGGACAGGCTCCAAAGCTATAGAGAAGCCTTGTCTCAAAAAACAAAAATAAATAAAATGTTCTGTTTTACACATTTCCTCTTGTTTGTGACATTGCTAAACTAAGTAGCTAATTCTTTAATAATTTGTGTTACTTGTAAACTTATTGAACTATGTAAAAAATTTTGTAATAATTTACAGGTACGTTATATTCTTCTCAAACCTGCTTGCAGTAAAGTAATTGATTGCTAAAATTTCAGATCGCTAGCTACAAAGAAAATGGAAGAGTGACGTCTGTCATTCACGGATAGCACATCCTGCAAGAGCCAGTGAGAAGCTCCGAGGGGAAGGAGGGTCCATCTGTTGCATCCCTGCACAGAGCGATCATTCCTGTGACATTCACAGATTTCCCAACATGAGAAACTTAAACAGATTTCACACAAAGTTCCTAAAATGAGTTCCATGGAGAATTAAAATGTAATCATTCAGCACTGTAGAATGTGACTGGAAAATGATAAGGAAAAATTAAGAACAGCGATTAATACCCACATATTTAGAACACCTTAATATTTTTCAATTGCTTGTGAATAAGTATCATACCAGGCAAATGGAGGTTTCTGCACAACAGTAGTTTTCCAACTAACATTGCTTGGCTCTGTAGTGAAATAAAATATAAAATATTTATGATGAAACTATTTCAATATAATACATTTAATGAAATATATTCTTTAAATTAAATTCATATACTGTTTTGCCTTTACAAAATGTCTATGAAAACTATAAAATAGCTTTTATAGCTTATATTTACTGATTTTTAAATGGAACTATGCTATAATAGCTGAAATAATTCTGATTTTTTTTTCTATTACTGCCAATGGATAGACTGGTTGGAAGCGTCACCCCAGCCCCCTGGCATCCATATATACAAAGAGTCTGGAATGTTTGGTGGAAAGTTCCAATCCATGGCCCCTCTCCTGGGAGTTCCCACAGTCCAGACTCCTCCTCCAAAAAAGCCCAGCAAAATGTGACCCCTCCCCAGGGAAGGTCTAGACCACGCCCATAGGCTATTTACACAGCTTCATAGAGAATGAACACGTGGTCTTTCTGGTTCTCCTTTCCTCCTCTGGGGGAGCACTGGCATCCATTAAATCTGGGCTTCTTCTAATTCTGCCTTATTTGGTCTGATTTGGATTATTGCTATTGTGTCTGCAAAGAGGCAATGTCCGAAAAAACTTAACATAGACTTTCCCTCCTCTTCAAAGATATTTTATTGGAAAAATCTGGCAAGATATTGCATTTTTTTTTTTTTCTAATCGCTCTTTTGGACTATTTGTCAAACAGTAGAGTTGTAACATACCTGCAGGTCAGTCTCGGATAGACATTCTCAGCCTCTGAGGTTTTGCAGGATAAACCCACAGAAACTCCACAAACTGCCTACTATGACCCATTCTGGTCCTAAAAACACATATGTCTACTTATCTGTAAAATTTACCATAACAACCTAAAATATTCTTCGCTAAGTTTTCTATTCGCGTGCAGATGATTTTTTTTTTTTTAACGTTTTAAGTCCTTGCAAACCTCTTACTAATTCTTTAGCATCTGTGTCTGCAATGGATTTTCTTGTCGACTCTATTCTCTCTTTATTTCAAAGCCCTCGTGGTTTCAAAAAGTGAATTAAATGTGCTTGTGTTGTGGTCAGACAGACAGCCCAAGGACATTTTGTAACCATCCTAAGGGCTGCCTGCTGTCTGAACTGTCAAGTGGAGAAATGTCTGAGCTTCTCCCTTTGTGAAGCTCACGGAACCTCTCAGGCTGCTCACTGAGACCCATTTTCCTCTTCCCTTTTGCTCTTGTTCAGGGCTTCTGAAGCCCTAACCAAGCTGGCTTCTTTTGTATGTGCAAAGCTGCTTTTCTTCCTTACATTGAGGGGATTCATGGGGAAACTGCTTTACCGGTCTGTGATTTACTTAGCTACAGAGAAAATCATTTCTTTTCATTCTTTTCAAATCTAAAAAGACACGATATTTTTTAAATTAATTAATATTTAAAAAAATATTTCATTTTACATAGCAATACCAGTTCCCACGCCCTCTCTTCCTCCCACTCCCCCCTTCCCTCCCATCCACTCTTCAGAGAGGGTAAGGCTTCCCATGGGGAGTCAACAGTCTAGTACATTGCTTTGAGGCAGGACCCAGGCCCTCCTCCCCACTATATCTAAGCTGAGCAAGGTATTCCTCAAAAGAGAATGGATTCCACAAAGCCGGTACAAGCAGTAGGGATAAATCCTGGTCTCACTGCCAGTGGCCCCACAGTCTGCCCCAGCCATATTAACTGTCACCCATATTCGGAGGGACCTAGTTTGGTCCTATGCTGGTTCCCTCGCTGTCAGGCCAGAGTTAGTGGGCTCCCATAGCTCAGGTAAGCTATTTCAGTGGGTATCCCATCATGAAGATGCAATATTTATCTTTTTCTTTTTTCTTCTTTTTCTTCTTTCTCCTCTTCCTCTTCTTCATGTTTAAATTCACCCCCTTTACTGGCCTACCTCACCAATATGGCCCTCTAGGGTGTGGCTGCAAGCATTTTTCTCCTGTATAAAAATTTCTAATTTTAAACTACCTTAAGAGACTAATTTCTCAGCATTGTAGTCACATTGTAGACTACTTATTGGACCCTGGTTGTTACTCGCTCTTGAACAGATGCTGTACTGCACAGGATTGCAATTGGCCCTGAGTGTTTGGAGATGTAGACATGAAAGAACACTGATTTTACTTTCTTTTGATTTCTACTCATCAGAAGCTCCCTTGGTCTCTCTATATACCTACATACCTACATACGTACACACATATATATGTGTATGTGTGTATGTATGTATATAATACATATATGTGTATATATTATATACAGTGTGTATGTGTATAAATACATTACAATTCACCCCTACACTCCTGATAATTTACCCAACTTAGATCCTCTTGAATTCTCTTGTGTTGAGCCCTAGGTTCACTGATTTCTAACTATTGATACATACTATTGTTAAAGTATGCTTCAAAAAACCTAACTGACATGTGAGAATTTTAGACAAAGCATCCACAGGAAGTGCTTTGACATTTTCTTTGGCACTTTGGGGCTTCATGATGTACTATTCAAGGATTATTTTTTGAAAAATACTATTTCTGAAAAAAAAAAGTAGTCCTATTTTGGGAGGCACAGTATGCATAGCCCCCAAACAGTTTTATTAAATAAACTATACAAATTTTATTTTCAGATGTTCAAGTAGGTTTCTAGAGCTCTGAAAAAAAGACTTCCAGAGCTCAATTTGCATGTTCATAAATATTTGCTTATGGAGTGTAAAGTGTTTCAGTACTCCCCGTGTTCACCTAGTTCCAGCAAGGAGTCTTCTGGGCAGCCTTGCCAGAGAATCTAGGCTTATCTCTTTAAGCCCTTATTTCCTCAGGGCATTCTTTGCCTGCTGTTCTTCGATGTTGAGTTATTTGGCCTACCTGACAGGAAGAAATGGTGGCTTGGGAGATGACTCAGTGTTACAGGCAAGGATCGCTCTCCCTGAAGACCCCATTTGGTTCCCAGCACTAAGTCAGGTGGCTCAGAATCCCTTCTGACTGCACTTCCAGGTTCTGACACATTCTCCTGGACTCCTTAGGTACCTGTATTCACAACTGCATATACCTTACCTCTCACACATAGACAAAAATCAAAATAAAAAGTGAAAGGTTTAAAATGATGGAAAAAGGAATAGATGCGTGCATCAGATGCTATAAAAATGATAGGAAAAAAAAAAGACTTGCTGTCAATATTTTGACACTTAAAAACTATGCCACCTTTACCTGCACCTGTGCAAAGGACACTCCACCTGCCCAGCTTGCAGGCAGGCCAAATTGTATGTCGAAGGTTATGTAGCTGGTTTGGGGTTCCAGTCCCTCACATGGAAACCTTGTCTCGTTATAAAAAGTGGCCCTTTCAGGTTCTGTATTTCCCATTACTAGGAGACTAGGCTAGGATCACCCTCAGATTCCTAGGGGTTTCCATTGCACTGAGTTTCTACCTTGACCCCCAAACGCCCCCAATTCTAGTTTTCTCTTCCAGTATTCTCTCCCTTTATCCCCCTTCCCTGCTCTTCCCATCCTCACCCCCAGTTCACCCACGAGATCGCTTCAATGTCTCCTTCTTTGGGAGATCCATGCATGATCCTTGAACCTTCCTCACGACTTGGACTCTCTGGTATTGTGGATTGGAAATCCATGCATCCCCCTTAAGCCCTTTTTATTACTTAGACTCTCTGATTCTGTGGATCATAGCATGGTTATCCTTTACTTTACAGCTAACATCTACTTATAACTGTGTATGTATCATGTTGTTTGAGTATCAATGATTTGTATTTTTAGTATACAATTGAATTAATCAGTTGTTTAAATCATTTCCTTATGCTAGTGAGATGCTAAGTTAGTGTTGTCATAGATATCCTATTTTTAGTTTCTTTAATTGTCTATACAAAGAAGTTAGGTTAAATGATTATCAATGAATTACTTAAGAAAAGTACATATAGAGCAAAATAATTCTAATGCTATATATGATTATATGTGAGTTTCATGAAAATTTAAGGACAAGTACCCTGCAGTTGTCTATGAGAACTCTATTGATCATTTGCATTTTGAATTGAACAATTGAGGTGGAATATATTTGTAAGGAACCTCTGGCAATTTCCACCGCTAGTTATTTCAAAAGCATTGGCGATGCTGCCAGTGTTTCCAAGACTAATGGCAGAAATCCAGATATTACTTTTTTTAAATTTAGAAATAGAATGAGTGTAGGCTAATTTGTGAGCACACTAATGGGAAATAATAAAATAAATAACCAGGAAAAGATACGTGCAGAAATAATGTACATTATAACTTCATTGGAAGATTCTCTGAGTTATTTTTATAACTAGTACCTATCAGGCATTTTAATTTTTTTCTTACACATGACTATTATTAAACTGATAACAATTTCATTCCAACATTTTGCCTTTATCACTGTGTGCGGAAAATGTCCTTTTATGAACTCAAGGCAATTACCACAGTGTTAAAGTTAATGCAAAATATAAGATAGTTATATTTAGAACATTTTCACTTCCAGTTACACTATATTTTCCATGGATATATACATTTTTTTCTAATAATGATAAAAATTAATGCTGTGTTTTTCATCAAGAAACATGAGATGAATTTTAGATACCTATGCAAGATGAAGTGGGAAGCTGTCATAGTAAAAAATCAATAACATGGCAAGTGACGAAGAAGCTAAAACGATTATTTTTAGTTTCCATATAATGACAAAATAAAAAAAACTAAGAATATAATATAAATATTCTTGATTTATATAATTGATTCAATTCTAAATTAATGAGGATGAAAAATAAAAATACGTTATTTATTTTATGTGTATGAGTGATTTGCCCGGATGTAAGTATGTGTGAAATATGTCTGCCTGGTGTCTGTGGGGGTCAGAAAGAACCACTGGATTCCCTGGAACTGTGGTTAAGGACAGTCGTGAGCCACAGTGTGGATGCTGGGACTGAATGCTGGTCCTCAGCAGGAGCGTCAGATGCTCTAACCACTGAGCAATCTGACCAGCCCCATGAGTAAGAGTTTGCCATTATTGACGAATAGAAAACTTAATATACTGATCTTTTATTGTAGCACTTTTTCTGCAAGCTCTCAATTTAAAGTTGTTTCGGATCATTTAATCATTCAGAGCTTTCTTCTTTCCCAGAGTCCAATTTTAAATTAAACTATTAAGAAATATTTCCATATTTTTGGAGTATATACCCTATGGAGAAATGTTTTTAGTTATTTTTTGCAGAGAATTCGTGCAAATTTAAAAACGTGTGAGAAACTGATATAAATGGCTGGAAAATTAATGACTTTGAACAGTGAGCGGTAAATGGTGTCTTGATATCGTTAATATTTTGCTTAGAAATACAAATAATAAAGTCATATTTTGACTGTATGTATATTATTGTAATCTTGGGTTGGGAGATTAGGCAAGATTGAACATTTGCAAATACTAAAACATATATTGTTATATTATAGCCGTATATAATTTACTTTTTTCTATAACTGTTGATGTGGTTGATGATTTATAAAAATTATACTTTCAACGTAGACTTTCTACACAATGGCTGAATACTTGGTTCCCATTTCATGGACTGTTTGTGAAGGGTTACGAGGTATGGCCTTGTTGGAGGAGATGTGTCTGTGAGGGTGATATTTGAAGTTTCAAAATTCTATGTCATTCCAAGTAGGTCTCCCTCTCCCTCTCTCTCTCTGCCTTTTGCACGTGAGTTAGAATGTAAGGTAGGCATTCCAACACCATAGGTGTCTCCCTGGTGCTCCCCACCATGATGGTCATGAACTCGGCATCTGTGAAGCCCTTAATAAGCTGTCTTCAACAAGTAGCCTTGGCTTTGTTTGGTGTCTTGCTCTAGCAATTGAAACATAACTCTGAGAACGCTATACCAATACCCATTTATAATGTAACACAGTTAGTGAGATGCATGGAAGTGGAATAAGCACTCAGGAAGTTCAACAAAATTCATTTTCCCTATTGCACCAACTGGAATCACATATAAAATTTGTTCTGTACCAGGGACTGTGCAATGTGATTGGTATGTATCGCCTCATCTTGTCACAGCAACAATCTGGTGTGACATATTTTATATTCTTCAATTTGAGGAATTTCTAAGATTCCAGTCTTTGCAATTCACATTTGTTCAGCTTCATTTCCAAGGCCCAGATTTTTTTCCATTTTTTAATACAGTCGAGGAATAAAGAGTAAAAACAATGAATGAATTGTCCTCTAAAATCCCATAATAAAGTTGTTGATCCATGTCAGCCAACAGATGCATAAGAGCTTAATATATTGTAGCCTACTAATTAATAACTAAGAGGAAAGAAATGCCTGCTGATAAGGACTGACGAGACACAACTGAGTCAGATCTCATCAGAAAATTGGAAACTTTTTCGTGGAAGATCTCTTGGTGTCATTCTGAGAGATGCATCCATATTTTCCATTTTTTAATGCAGAAGGAATATATTCTAGGAATAAAGGCTGAAAGGGATGAATTAATTGCCTTCTAAGATCCCATAATAAAGTTGTTTATCCCAATAAGTCTGTGTATCTGTGTGTTATGTAATAGTCGTAAAAAGGCAGTCATGTAAAGCAGACTGAATTAATATTGCGTAAGGTTGACAAAGTCGAGAATGCAATCTCATGACTAGTCAAGGTGGCATCATTGAGGGTGAAGTGGGTCATGATTGGAACACTTTTTTGTGTAGGCCCTGTCAGAAAAATAAAAATACGTATCCACGTGTGCTTGGGAACCTTAGCTTTCAGAAGGAACACCACACCCTCTGATGATCCCTGAGAAACGGTTCCTCTTTAGCTCTGGATCATACGATGGGAGGTGCCGAGGCTGTCATGGGAAAGGGTATTGCTCACAGACTCTGACACGAAAGTCATCCTCTTTGGGGTTCAATATCGCCAACTGCTCTATGTCAGGGCTCAGCCCCACTTGGCAAAGATCAGTGCACTTAATTCATGCTGCCTGATGACTGTATAGAGATAATTAAGAATTAATTAAATAGGAAATGGCTAGCAAGACGTTTAGATTATTAGCTCCTCTTTTGACAGTATTTAAAATCATACTCCTCTCCCAGCCGTTCCTTACTCCGTTTCTACTACATATCAGACGACCTCCTAAGCCTTGACACAGGTAACCTTAAGCTCTTCTCATCATAAGTAAATGTAGGTTGCTTTCTGACTCTAGGCCCCTGACTCCTTTCTTTACCCCTAAAATCATTTGCTTTAGAAACCTTGTAAGTACTTTCCCTGCCCCCTTTGAAAAGTACGCATGTTTCTTAAGCTCTGCTGTTTGAGAGCCTCCAAAATATATTTCTCAAAAAACCTGATAATGGCAGTCTGCAGAGATGACTCAGCAGTTAAGAGCACTGGCTGCTCTTCCAGAGGACCTGGGTTCAATTCCCAATACTCAGGTGATAGCTAACGACTGTCTGTAACTCCAATTCCCCCGAAACGAACATGCAGGCAAGCAAAATGTCAATACATGTAAAATAAAAATAAATCCTTAAAAAAACAACCTAGGAACCACTTCGGAAAGACAGAATTGTTGATGAAGATAGTGCTTTAGGATTCCTGAGTTGGTAGGAGTCTAAGATCAACTGCTATCTTTTAATTATCAATTATTTCTTAGACAGTTTATTACATGTATATTACATAGTCTGCTCACACTCATCTAGCCCACCTTCTCTTATCCCTCATCGTTATTTTTACTAACCACCCTAATTACTACAAAGAGTTCTCAGAAGAAGAGATCCAAATAGTTAATTGAATTAGCCAGCAAGGAAATGTTAATTAAGAATACTTGAAGACCCATTTCACTCTAGTCAGTATAGCTATCATCAAGGGGGAAAAAAAAAACAAGAAGAGAAATTTTGGCTAGAGCCTTTGATAAAAAGAAGAATCCTTGCAAAATGTTGGTGGAAGCGTAAATTGGCAATGCAGCTGTGGAATGAGTCAGGAGGTTTCTGAGAGGCTAAAAAGAGACTTGCGATAATCAACCTCCTTAGGCATATCCTCAGATACAACTTGCAATATAGATTGTTGCAATCCATAGTCAGGGCTTTTATGGTTACAGTAGCTGAGGAGAGGGGTAAGCTCGGATCTCCCATCAACGGAGGGGTGGAAGATGAAGATGTGGCACGCACTTACACACATACCTGAAAAACCCATCCAGCTGGAACAAGAGCAGTAATCTTCAGGACATTGAATGAACCTGGAAATTTAACCTGGGTGAGGCAGCCCAAACCCAGAAAACCAAACGCCACTTCTTCTCTCTCATGTGTGACTCACAGCTTCTGAGTTTTATACTTGTTCATTTAACGGGGAAGGGGGGGTGGCTGTGAAAGGCTGGACAACTGAAAATGGAGTGTTACTGGGAGCACCAATTGGTACTGAGGATTGTGAGGAGGCAGGATAGGACCTAAAAATCCAGGGATAGAAATACTGTGGACTGTGAGGAAGCAGAGATGCGACTGGGGATCGAGAAAGAAGACGGAACCAATGGGAAGGTCAAACAAACTCAAGGATGTATGGAGTAAC
>NW_026067986.1:6287905-6404352 GCF_014885135.2 Alexandromys fortis | reverse complement strand
ATTCCAACTTTGAATTTGGGAGTAAATTTATACTTCACCTAAAACCAATTTGCATAGAGGGGATTCAAAGGGTTGAGTGTATATAGAGAGAACAAATTAAGTATTAGGCAATCTACTTGAATTTCAGCATTAAAGAGAGGTTAAGAGATAGGACAGTATTTTTTAGATTATGTAGATGTTGTAAGTTCATGGATTTTAATTCCAAGTAAGAGTAGCATTGGTAAGTTAGGTGGCGTATATAGCAGACAATCCTCAAAAATAGCTGATGAATTTGTAAGTATAAAATCATTGGACTTGCTGCTGATGTGCTATCTTCTAAGGAGATCTTAGAAGATGCAGGGAAGCTGATGGGCACAGCTAAAGTGCAGTAAGGTAGACAAGATGTTTAATACAGTGTTCCCTGACTTAATTCAGAACTCTGAGGAATAAATACAGTCAAGGGAGCGAGTATGTGGGAAGGTGATTGCCAGAATTCTTGAGATCAAGCTTTGCCTTGTTTTATGTTACCCTATGGTTTGTTTCTCAGGCAGTTTCTTGCCTCCAGACACTTGATTTCACAAACAACCTTTGACTCAATTTTGTAGAAAGGAGGACCGTCCCTGGTTGTACAAATCAATGGCATTGTCTGTCAAGCCGTCAGCCATACAGGAGGAACTGATAAATAATTTATGTCTGAGAGTAGTAAGGGTGGTACTCTACAAATTTATTGTGATGAATTGAGATTACTAGGGCACAAGGAATTAAAGTCATATCCTTAAAACCTGCCCAAATAGTTTATCAACACTCCAGGCCATGGAAGGAGTGCAGCTCCCTTTCATGGACCTTTAAGAAGTTGGACCCTTACCATTGATATCGTGACATTCTTACTAAACTGTCCTTTGACAACCCTTGTGAGGGCACACAGATGTGAGCCTATTCCACCTTGATTGGTGGTCAGAGAGTTTGAGTTTATTTTTGCTCTCTCAAAGATGTTGACAACAGAGGGCTACAAACAAGAGATTCTGATCTAGAATGTGGTGTGGTTAATTAGTATTTTGGGTGTAGAGGTGGATCCACTCCACCTGGATCAAAGATTGGAGAATTCAAGTCTATTCCTTGTATCATATTAAGGCAGTCTGTTCCCTCTCCCTTCCCCTTTTAGAGTGGATTACATAAGCACGTGAAAATAAATAAGGTTGGATTCAGGATTCAGTATTCACTGAATTTTCTTCCCCAGTGCTGTTCTGTGTTTCTGCCTCTTATTTCTCTCATATTTATGTTCCTTTTGCTTAATAATTCTAATCCTCATGCTCCTACCGTAGAGCATGCGAATTTCATCGAGGCTGCACTGCAACACATCCTGCTTGTGAATCAATGACCAATAGGCAAGGAGCTCGTGATTATCCCAGGGCCTCAGCTTGATTCCACTGTTGCTACAAGTACTCAACAATTCTCTGCCTGTCATCCTGTTTTCCAGTCCGCACCTGCCGTCTGTCATTCCACCCATTCATCTTGAACAAGACTTCCTTTTCCACTAGGCAGCTGGTCTCAATACTCAGCTTCCCTCCTAAATCTTGGACAAGTGGTGCCTTGAATTAAAGCTTCTACAGCTTCTCCGTATCTTGGTTTGATTCTTTGATCAGTACTGACACTAGTTACTTTTCTGTCTGCTTCTCTGCTTTTCAGCACTTCTAAACACCATTGACCTCTACCCTTCTTAACCCTTTATAATCACCTCATAACCTGGAAGTGAAATTGTCATACCTTGTAAATTTGTATAGTTTAATGAATTCTGGCATGTAGAAAGACAAAAGTTCATCTGTGTTTCTGGCAAAGTACACTCATGATAGGGACATCATTGGAATTTCAATGATTTCTATCACTATTTTGCCAACAGATAACTGGCAAAAGATGTGATGAGCCTCATATTTCATCTTATATTAATTTAACCCATTTCTATTAATCTGTATATCGTCCCATGGCCATGGCTAAGCAGTTACAGTTCACAGCATCTATCTCCAGTGGCTCCATGGCTTCTCTCTCTGATTCTGCCTTCCTCCTCCCATGCTATAAGTGCCAAGCCAGTTTTCTTTATTCATTAACCAAAAAAAAAAAAGCAACACATAGACAGAAGGACCTACCACACCATACCTTCAAATAAAGAGTTGTTCCATTTGTCTTAATTGGTGTGGGAAGACCCGCCCTGAATGCGTGCTGTTCCTTCCGGTACAGCTCAGGGGAAAGACAGGTGGCAGCAGGAAAAGGTTTCTACTCTACCTCTAGACCTGTCCTCTGGCCTCATTGGATTCATGCTTGTCCTGCTCCCTTTGCTGAGGTCAGGACCAGGCTGTGAATTTTCATTGTTGTTTTAGGACCAGACTCCAGAAACCTCACGTTTGTAACACCAGATTGGGACTGTGGATGCACCCAGCCTTGTGAACTGAACAATGGCTAGGGAGTCTACCTCTCCAGTATGGGACACACACTCTAAGACCCCTCTGACTTCTTGAGACGTCCACCCCCTACCACAGATCAATCAGAAGTTTCTCAGTCTCTGGGGTGAAGCAACCCTTTACTATTTCAACACGAGTTAAATTCTCCAATTCTTTTAATATATGAGTTCAGCCCATTGGTTCTGATCCTCTGGAGAACCCTGATGGATACACCTACATATACAGTCTCGCCACAAAAAATCTTAGTGAGAAAGTATCAGACAGAAATGCATACTTGTGTGCCTCCCGTTGGTGTGGTTGCTTCAGACTGATGGTCCACTCTGTAGGCTTAGCATTTTAATCTTAACCGTACGTCTTGACTCTTCTTAATCAGAGTCCATAGGAAATCCATGTATGAAGCTTATCTGAGAGAGGCTGAGCTTGCAATTTTGCTTCTAACTCTTTTAAGACCTGTGAGGATGTCTCAGTCAGTAAAGGGCTTGTTACACAAGAGTGAAGATCCCAGTTCTGATCCCTGATACCAACTTAACAGCTGGTCGGGGAAGTTTTTGTCTCTATATCTGAGGGAAGGGCAAGAGCTGGGGGGCACCTGGTGGAGCATGAGAGTTCACTGGCCTGCCACCTTTAGCTGGTATTGATTTCCAGTTCTCATGAGAAATCCGGTCTTAAAAAATCCAATTGATGCCGGGCGGTGGTGGTGCACGCCTTTAATCCCAGCACTCGGGAGGCAGAGGCAGGCGGATCTCTGTGAGTTCAAGGCTAGCCTGGTCTAGAAGAGCTAGTTCCAGGACAGGAACCAAAAAGTTAGGAGAAACCCTGTCTCAAAAATCAAAAAAAAAAAAAGAAAAAGAAAAAGAAAAACAACAACAACAACAAAATCCAATTGATGACAACAGAGGAAGCCATCAGACATTGATCCCTGGCATGCATTTGCACAGGTACACACTGGCACACAAACACACAGGTCCATGCACAAGTACACATGCACTTACACACACACAAAGAAAGTATTTTAAAGATGATATTGCTATCAATAAAATATAGCATCTCATAGAGAACAGTAGATCCAACACAACCATGCAGGGTATTGAATGGCGTCTGTGATTCTGCATTAATGAGTAAATTCTTCGCTTGTTGTGGTAGGGACAATAAGAATGAAATTTTGATTTGTGTTGAACATCTTCGTCTTGTGAACAAGTTTCAGCCATTGTCAGAAACCACTCATTAATCAGTGAAAAGAATGTTTTTGAGCCCAGCGAAAGAAAAATGTACCATGGGTAATCTTTCTTTCCGCCTCTTTTCTGTCACGTTCGCAGTAGCTGAGTTGTATTCATAAGCACTTTTGTATCGTGAGGTCACCTGACTCGTCTGGGTGGGGGATGTCAGAAACGAGAGAACAACGGTGCCCTTAAAGTCGGTGGTTGTGTGATTGCAAATGTACCGGCAAAATTCCCCCTTAGTTCTCGGCAACAGTTAACGTTACCTTATACAGCAAAGTGGAGCCCACAGACGGTACTAAACTCCTCCCAACGTGGAAATCCTGCTGAGTTACCTTGCATTATCTGTAGTCATAATGCAACCACTGTGGTCACACTAGGAAGAATCAGCAGGAAGGGTGGAAAAAGAGGCAGCAGTTGGAGCAGCCAAGACATGAACCCAGGATGCTGGAAGCCTGTCAAACAGAGGAAGCCTAAGGAGCCAGGGGCTTTCCAAAACAAGGGTACATAAAAAGTCCCCAAAGATCACCAAGCTCCGGTTAGAATTGGATTCTAGGACATCTGACCTCAGAAGCTAAAGATAATTAATCTGCGGGTTTTAAGTAATTGTTTTCTGCATGTTGTATCAGCAATTAGGAACTTAATTCAGGAAACAAAAAGAATATTGAGGTGATGTCTTCATTTGTAATCCTGAAAATTCATTTACTATGGCAATCAGACACTTTTTTCTTTAAAAATAAAAGGCTGTAGCGGCCCATAAATGCCTTTATTTCATGATATTATTAGCAGAAGATGATTCTTGCTCTCAGAGCGTTGCCATGGTCCTTCCTGGTCAGATGTTTCTTTACACAAACATCTCCCGTGGACAGAGATACTCGCTATCTGAGATCATAAGAAGGTATTAGTCCACGGAAGCACTGGGTTGTTCTTTGTGGGAAAACTGCTCTATGAATTCAATTAAGAAATTAAAGACTGTTCGTGTTTCCCACTTTTCCCTGAAAACCTTGTAATTCGGAATGCAACCGCTGACGATGGTTAGAACCGCCCCTTTCAAAGTCACAGCCCATTCGCATGTGAGTGACGCGAAGAAGAGGTACCACAGAGCCAGGTGCTAGTGAGGGCGTCACACGGGTCTTAGGCAAAGGGCCAAGAAGCAATACTGAGAAAGCCTAAAGGGCAGCAGTTTGGTTTTTCTTAAATTAGTGACATTAGTGACGCAAAAGTACTCGGAAAAAGTGGGTGAGAAACTTCAAAGAACGGGGAGTGAAACAATGAACCTCTCATGATATTGTTCTCCTGTGTCCAATCCCGGTGGAGAGATGCCCAGGTGAGAGCAGGTAGACATTCGGTGTGATGGTTTCTGGTGTGAATCCTGCCTTGAGAAGCACTAGATAGGAGTAATTAGTAATCTTAGTACTTGCTGTAGGCACTTTACCCACCGACATCCTTTTTCAAACTTTTCCTTGAATAATGAGGAACTTGAAAGACAGAGACTGTCTTTGTTCTCTATAAATTTCGGCGACTGACTTTCTGAATGACTGAGTATTAACATTAGAAATACGGAATTGTGAGATGAAGCCCAACATAATGTGTAACGTCCTTATGACTAAGGTGCTTGGCAGTCATTGTTCAAGCCTTCGGAGGGATCGAATCTATTAGATTAGGGCCCATGTATTGTGCCATTCGTACGGCTCATATCACTCAGTGTGCCGGGGTTGGCAAAGGGAGGTAGACCCCAACAATGCACAAACAACAATGGAAGCCCGCGAAAGAAGACAATGGGAAACTCAGTCAAGCCGCTCGAGAGGAACTGCACGTCCTGGCAGTGATGGCACTTAGTGACAGATGTCAATATAGCTTAACTCCTTCCATTACTGCCTTTCCCAGAGCTGCTTATTTATGCCAGTAGGGAAATGACACTAGCGTGTGGCTTATTATCTTCAGAAAAATCCTACATTTATTCAGATAATTTTTTAAGGACTGTATTTTCCTTTCTTTCTTTCTTTCTTTCTTTCTTTCTTTCTTTCTTTCTTTCTTTCTTTCTTTCTTTTTTCCTCTTTAGTCCTCTTAAATTTTCCTTGATGAAACCATAATAGGTGGCCAAAGAGAGTACTCTATTTCGTGCATTGTGAGAAAAGACAAATTTCCCTCAGGGCAATGTATTTTGAGCGAACACCACAAAGTGCTCACTCTTCTAACTTGAAGCAGCTGTCTTTCTCTTTCCGTCCTGTGACTCTGGCTTATTCTCTTTTCCAGGACTTTAATTTAAAACTGTGACACCTTCCAAATCTGGGTGTCGACAGGAATAATGAATTTAAGTGAAAAAATACATTCACCAATATTTCTTCCCATGAGACACAGATATGGGAAAGGTGGAATGGTAAGTGGAAATTCTAGATGAAAACACTACTTTGAAATAATTTTAGAAATATTATTATTGTCTTTTCTTTCTTTTATCTTAGTTTTATAATCTTCTAAAAAATTGTGTGTGTGTGTGTGTGTGTGTGTGTGTGTGTGTGTGTGTGTGAAAGGGGCGGGGAGAGACCGTGTGCTGTTGGCCATGGAATCAAGGAGAGTATATTGAATCTATTTGGGTACTGAAATTTATTTGGGTAGTGACAAGCAAACAGGTCCTCTCCAACTCTTAACTCTTAACTCTGCTGAGGAATTCTCTCCAACTTCCTGCTTCCTGTTTTTCTCAATCCTACATAATATACAAATCTCATTTTTGCTTTTGTGTGTGTGTGTGCTTGCCTTCTTGTAATCTTTATACACTGAATATTTAAATAAGAGAGAACACATGGGGAAACATTTTATTCACTTATCCTTGGTGCTAATTGCTATGTAATCTGGGAAAATTATCTCTTTGTTCAATGAGAGTATGATATTTAACTGTGAACTTGATATAATCTAAGATCGCACGGAAAGAGTCTCTAAGAGGTATTTCAGTATCAGGTTGGTCTGTGGTCTTCTCTGTGGAGGATTCTCTCCCTTGCTTTAGTTGTTACGGGAAGATCCTGCCTGAAAATGTAGCATGCCAGTTCTTGGCTCAGTTCTCTTGACTACGTACAAGTAGAGAAAGATAGCTGAGCACTAAGCCTGCAAGTTTATTTCTCTCTTTTGACTGTGGATGGTATATAACTAGCTGCTTCAATGGGCTATAGTCTGTGACTGGGTGATCATCTCTGGAGGCTCCCCATAATACTGTTTTACATGAATTACCTATGGATACTAGAAAAGAAACTGGGGAGAGGAAGTGTTTTAAGGGGCATGGGATAGCAGAATATAGGGAGTAAAAAGTGAGACTATTGGGGTGGAAAAGTTTAACTTGGAGGAAGATAAAGGGATTTGGAAGAAAATGGGAGAGGGCAAAATGGCTAACCAAAATCAAGACATTATAGAAAAATCCATAAAGAAACCTACATTTTATAATCTAAGTTTAAAAAAGTACAAAAGGAAGGAGCTATCCTGTAATGCTAGACAAGGCTGTTCCTAAAAACACTGATTTATTAAACAAAATTTCAAATCCCAGCTGAGGAATACCGCTGCAGGAACTGGTCAAGAAGGCTTGATTGCCTCCCAGAATTAGAAGATGAGGCACTATCACTGAAGACTCCACTTATCTCAAGCACGACACGGAGAAAATACAAGTCGGAAAACAGATGGGAACTTCTTCTCAAAAATTCTTTTATTGGGGGGATTATAATATAATTACATCATTTTTTTCCTTTGCTTTTCCACCTCACAACCCTCTCACCTTCTCTTTATTGTTCTTTCAAATTCATGGACTCTTTTTTTTTCATTAATTGTTGTTGCATGCATATTTGTATATGTATACACATATATTCTTAAATACGTAAATATACCCTACTCAGTCTGTATGTTACTGGTACAGATGTTTTCAGGGTTGGCCATTTGGTATTGGATAACCAATTAGTATGATTTTCCTTGGGGGAGAGTATTCCTTTGTTTTCTGCCCTACTCCCAACCTGGTCCACTTACGTGTGTCTAAAGCTATTATTCCTACATGCTGACAAACTTCAAAATGCTGGAAGATGCTATGCAGATTAGTGGTGAGAGAAAGACATCAATGTTCTTACCCACCTGTGAGCCATAAAACAAAACTCATAAATGTTCATCTTATCTACTGTGGCGGTTATCAACTATTCACCGGATTTGAGGTTCACTGCTTGGGAAAGGGTTCGAGGATGGTACTAGCCCAAGTAAGAATCCATGCTTGGAGAGATTGTCTGTTCACACGCAGAACTAATTACTGCTGCTTAACAATGTTGACAGTACCAGGCTGCCTTCTAAATTTCTGTGTTTATACACATAGATAGAACCTACTTTTAACCTTAATCAGAGAAGACTCTTTTGTTCAGGCTGTTCAGGATACTGAGAACAAATGACTATTGTGGACTCAGCCCTAAACAAGACATTTACCTTAACCCTTCAAGTCTCAGGACCCACCTTGTTAGATGGGGCAGATAGAGAGTATGTAAGAGCTAGAAGATAGAGCGCAAAACTAGAAAATGCCCTCACATGGACTCCATACAACCAACGCATTCAGGGAAGCTCAACAATTGCAGTTATCTGCACTAAGACCCCAAGCCTGGCCCTGTAGACATTCAATCATAGAAACGGTGGGGATTCTGAAGTGTGCCTCCATTGCTGCTAAATGGCTATTGATAGCTACCGAGTAAGGAGAAATCATTGTTTTCACTTGCGTAGCCGCCGCTGAACCCAGCAGGCCCCAGTCGATAGATACAAATCTGTAGTTATATAGGTACCCTTGGTTTAAACTTGTGTTCGAAAGAGATTTATAAGAAAGAAGCAGAGAGACAGACATAGGGGTAGAAGGGAGTTTTGAAAGGGTGTAGGGGAAGAGTGATCAACATATATCATGTATAGGTTTGAAATTGTAGAAGAACACATTTAATTGGTAAAATCATGTTATTATGACTTGTAAATAGTGGCTCATGTTGATTAATGAAATAATATAATGAACATACATCTGAAAATTTGGGTAATATATAGTGTCTTTCCAGGAACTTGGGAAGAATAGTTCCTGCATATAATCATCAAATATTTCAAGCACGTCAACAAAATTCATTAATCTGAGAGTTATAGAAAAATATGTTTAAATTGCTTTCACGTTTTTATTTCTTAACATTTTCTTACAGACGAAGTTTCCTTGAAGATTCTGGTCTCAACACTAACTTCCTGCAAGCGATAAACACGGACTTCATGTGGATTTTCCCTCTCTGCCTTCTTTTCTTTGCTTGAATGTTTACTCTTCACCCTAGTAAGTAATGTGATTTCAAGTACATTGCCTAATGTTTCCTATCAACTTTTCCCTGAATTATACTTGTTTGATAGCAAGAAAATGAACTAAGTAGAATGATGCTTGAAAATCTTTGTAGGCGAGGGAACTGAAGAAAAATATCTAGAGTTCTTGTTGGTAAACAAGGAATGAGGCGATAATCACTTAGGTTCTGTTCCTTTCTTTTCTTCCTTTGTTGTTTTCTGCTGTCCCGTTAACATAGACTGCTCCCTTTCCTAAATTCAGCAGTCTTTAAATTTTAAGAAAAATTGCACCCCCTTTCATAAATTGTATCTGACATAACCACGTTTCTATCAATTATCTGTGTTTGTCTCTTTTTATCATATCTGCCTGTCGATCATAATATTGATTTTTACTGACAGTACCCATTTCGCTCCTATTGGCCTATTATGAGCTCTTCAAGCTCTGTATGTTATTGCTCCTTATCAAGAGAGTAGTGATTTGAATACGGAGTCCTGGTGTTTGTTTTTCTCTGCTCCACTATTCTTAGGTGGGTTATTGTTGGGATTATTTGGAGTCCTGGCCTCCAGCTGCTCTTCCCTTGCTAGAGATCTTTACTTTCCTTCTGATTTGAGTTACTGAAAGCTGTGTCAGAGTTGTTGACCAGCTCTGCTTCACAGCATGGGTAGCCTTGCCTTGAGGCTCGGAGGATAAGGTTTTCCCCTATTGGCCCCTCTGACTGTTGGGTATATAAGCCTCTATGGTGCAATTCAATAAAGGGCTTCTTACCAGTGACTAGAGGTCCGTGTCTCTGTCTCTCTGTCTGTGTGTCTTTGTGTGCTTCAACCTCCAGCCCCTTGCCTGAAGCTCACAAACTGTATGGTAGCGCATAGAGCACAGATAGGCATCGTGAGCTGCATGTTATTAACCACTGTATGACAGCTCTCATAGTCCATATAGATCGCTTGTTTTCTGGAGAGCGGAATGTGTTATCTCCTGAGGAAGTAGAGACATATAATGTCTTCCTAGTCCTGGCTAAATATGTTCCCATCAATATCAGCCTTAAACTACAGCTCTCTGTTGAGTCATTTAAATAAAACTGCTACTTTCTCTGTTCTCTAATGAACTTAAGTTACAGATGTATGTCCTAACTTGGTGAACTGGATGCGTTTTTAATTGGAACTGGAAAGAATGAGATATTTCTGATGACAAAAGTGGCGGTGAATATTGCTGATGGGAAGCTGAGGAAGAAGGAAGGATATCTGAGACGCACAGAAGAGAAGGAAGAAGGAAGAAGGGAACCTGTCTGAGATGCACAGCAGAGATATCACATGGTGATGTTTCAGTGTGGCTGCTAAGCTGCTCTGGAATCCTTCTCGTTCTCCATATCCCATAATTCCAAAAACAACTTTTCAAACATGTGTAAAGTTTGCTGAAAGAAATGCTGGGTGCACTAACTCACACTCAACTGGTGCTGAGGCTGACCCAAGAGTATTTTAAGGGCTTTAAAGACAGTCTAAGCTATAATATAAGACCGTTTCCAAAGGTATCACTCTTGTAAATGTATGTGTTCCCTAATTAATACCTCCTTAGACTGTACATTCTAATTAAAATGAGAAGTGTGAAATTCTCATTGCTTCTTGATCGATAAACATAATTTCCTGGTAGCTGGAGAAAGAAGATATTTGAAGAATGAAGCTTGAATATATATAGTCAAGCTTCATTCTTCAAATATCATATATATGTACATATACATATATATATTATATATGTAATTTGTGAATTCAAATGTAGATTCCAAGTATATGGCTGCCTTGTGTATCTGGAAATACATGCTTCCAATCGGCCTTCTTTTGTATTCTTGTTATTTTTGTTGAATCATACCATAAGCACAACTATCACCAATTAAATTCAGCTCAAATATCAGTTTTTTTTCACATAGATTAAGCTTGACAAATGAACTTTAAGTTATCAACAATTACATATTTGGTTCAAATACAACTGAACTGTATGTCTAAAAAGAATATTTCTAATTTAAGTGAATTTATGTACGTACAAAAGCTTTCTAGAAGGCTTTAAAGTAGAAAATCAATCAATTTTATGAGCATAAAAATTTTGAAAAGTTGTGCTTTGTTTTCTTAACTTAATTCTCTAAAGCTAATATTTCATTCAAAACATTTATGAATTCATAACTTGTATTCCCAGCACAAATACATTAATCATAAAGACAATACCTAAAACGTATTTCTATTTTCTGTAAGCCTAGATTAAAGTTGGGAAAAATCAATTTGTCAGCCTAGTTGTTATGCATAAAAATAGGCTATCAATAGGTCCAAAAAGAAGGAAGTAAATATAAAAACCAAGTCAAACTAGACCTTGGATAGATGGGAGGAGTTCGGTGTTAGTTAACAGATTATGCCAGTATGAGAGAAACTCACGGATATATAATCAAATCATCTCAAGGCAGGAAAACCTGTTCTAGATCTGAGCAATAATGGCGCAGCCTTTGTTTTTCTGATACTTCAATCTCCTGGCATTCTTCTGCAGCACCTCTAAGCTCTCTGCATGGTGTAGCACTTGAAGTTTTAAGGTTACCATTTTCAAGTTGTCATTGCTATCCAGATCGGTGTGATCTGTGCCTTTCTTTCATGCTGTGCCCCTCTATTGTTACCATGCCAGAATTGATGCCTGTGGGAGGGAAAATCTTCGAATCTTGTCAATAGACTCTGGAACGTCAAGGTTCATGATATGATTATGAAATAACTAGACAAAAAGCATATTAATGGCTATGCCATTGAATAATTTACATTTAATTTTAATTGTATTTTGTGTGTATGGATATTTTGTCTGTATTCAGGTCTATGTACAACAATGGGAGCTTGGTGTTCAAGGAGGTCAGAACCGATAGTGTGGTGACCTATGACCCAATTACGGATGGTTCTGAGTTAGCATATGGGTATTGGGAATCAAATCCAGGTCCTTCCTCTAGATGAGCAGCCAGTGCTCTTAACCACAAAGTCATTTCTCCAGTCTTAATAATATTAATCAAGAAGCTATTTTCTAATAATAACTGAAAGTCATTCAAGAGCTTAAACTAGCACTTGTTACAAACAGGAAAACATAAATTGCTACCACTTTGCCTTGGTTACCATGTGTCCATCATGCGTGCTGTATTTACATAACCTAGTTCGATATTCAGAATTAAATAATACCTTAGCATTCAATGCAGTTAATGAAATAAAGTCTTTGAAGATGTGTAAGTATGCTATAAAAGTAAAAATTTAAATCCTTATTTTTATTATAAATGACTTCACAAGAAAGGGGGAATTAGACTTGTTTCCCACACCTAGAAATATATTGAATGATCTGAACAAAGACAGAAAATGAATGTTAATGAAGAATCAATATGTATAAAAATTAGTAAATGGCATTAAATAAATACAGGAATACTACTATATCATACCCAACATACTTTCCTTGTGGGAATGCTGTTGCCCTCAAGAGGGCAAAATTGATTTGCCATGACGAAGGAGAAAAAGGAAAATGTCTAAGATCTTTCAGTGATTTACGGTGCTACAAAGTTGAACTATGTCTGACAAGGTCCTTGGTCAATTAATATTTAATTTATTTAATTAAATAGGTAATATATTTTAAGTAGTTAAATTGAAATAGATTTTCCTATGATAGTGAAAAACAGATTGAAAACTACTGGCTAAAGGTGGAAAAATCTTGAAAAAGTTCAAGAACTGTGCTGTTCCCATTTGTTACGAATTCAATAACAGTGAATTCAAGGCAAAATCATTGATTTTGACTTCTTTAAAAGATGTCTACTGATGACAATGCCTTATGACAGCTGCTGTTATGTTCATAAACTGGGGAGTACCCAGTCCAGAAGCTAAGCAACCCTGGATCCCAATGTTTGGTGAGAAAATTCACTGCCAGTGAATGTCAACAATTAAAGCTACAATAAACTGTGCACATCCCAGTTCTTTTAAGAGTCTAATTTTTCCACCAATGCAATACAATTTCAGGTTGTAAAATTTTCTTTTGAAATGGGATGGATATGCCCACATGGCTTCAGCAGCCTAGAGGAAAAGAGCACGGATATTTCACTTTCTCTTATTTTTTTGTTTGGTAACAGTTAGGTCTCAAACCTAGAACAAATGGCTAGCTGAGGTGCCCATTAACATAGCAAAGTATACACTGGACAGAAGGTTTTCCCTGCACCCCTAAATCCCTAAAACTCTTGTCTCTTTTTTGTAAACTTAAAAAAAAAAAGAACCACATAGTCAAGCACAAAGCAAGTCTCAATAGACCCACAAAACAGAAATAAAACCTGGTATACTGTGTAATCACTATGGACTAAAAAAGGATATCATCAACAACAGAACAACAGAAAGTTTACAATATATAAAAATTGGATCATTCTCGACTGAATGAAAAATTTGCCAATACAGAAATTAAGAAAAAAAAACTAAAGACTTCCTAGAATTGAATAAAAATAAATATATGATATACACAAAGTTTTGTGGCATAATTTTGGCAGTTTTCAGAGGCAAATTCATTACACTGAGGGGCTCTCTCTCTCTCCCTCTAAATATATATGGATATACACACAAATATTCATGTATAAGGGATATAATAATATTAACTTAAAAGCATATCCATAAATTTTAAATGAAAAATAGGAAATCAAATCCATAAAGAGTAGATGGCAAAGAATTTTTAATTCAGGGCTGAAATGAATAAAATAGTCACAAAAATAATACAAAGAATGTAAGAAACAAAGAGAAAGCTCTGAGAAAATCAATGAGATTAACAAACCATTATCCAAATTAACTAAAAGGTGGAGAAAGCATATCCAAATTAGCAAAATTAAATCAAGGACATAACAAAAGACACCAAAGAAATTTAGAGAATCATGGGATACACTTTAAAAACCTGTACTCCACCAATTTTGAAAATCTAAAAGAAATGGTTATTTTTTTTCTCTAGAGACCACTTACCCAAGTTAGATCAAGATCAGATAAACAATTTAAACAGACCTATAACTCTTAGTGAAATAGAAGCAGTCATTAAAATTCTCCTAGGCAAAAACGTTCAGGCCAGATGGCTTTAGTGAAGAATTCTATCAGAGTTAATGTCAATATTCCTCAAATTATTCCACAAAACAGAAGGAGAAGGAGCATTGCCTAATACATATTATGAGGCCACAGTTAACCTTGACACCAGCATCACATAAAGACCTCAAAAGAAAGAATTAAAGGATAATTTCCCACGTGAACATAGAGGAAATTCTCAATAAAATACTTTCAAACTATATCCAAGAGTGCATAAAAAAGATTATCCATTATGATAAAGTAGGCTTCATCCCAGAGATGCAGGGATGGTTCAACATACATCTATCCATAAACATAATCTACCATATAAATATCCTGAAAGGAAAACGCCCACATAATCATTTCATTAGATTCAGAAAGTCCTTTGACAGAATCCAACACTCCTTCATGACAAAATTCTTGGCAAGATTAAGGATCTAAAGGATAATTAAAAAGCACAACAAAAGCAGTGCACGGCAAGCCTGTAGCCAATATTACCTTAAATGTAGGGCAACAATGCAATCCCTCTAAAATCAGGTACAAGACAAGGTTTAAGGTTCTCCATCCTCTCCATACCTATTAAATACAATATCGGAAGTTTTAGCTAGAGAAATAAGACACCTAAAGGAGATCAAGGGAATGCAAACTGGAAAGGAAGAACTCAAAGTATCACAATTTGCAGATGATATGATGCTATATATAAATGATACTAAGAATTCCACTGGGAAACTCCTTAAACTGATAAACACTTTCAGCAAAGTCGATAGGTACAAAGTTAACTCACAAAAATCAGTAGCCCTCTATACACAAATGTCAAACATGTTGATTAATGGAATCAAATTGAAGACCCCAACAATAATATAAACAGTTATGTACACCTGAATTTTTATAAAGAGGCCAGAAACACACACTGGAAAAAAATGACAGAATCTTCAAGAAATGGTGATGGTCAAACTGTGTCACTTCATGTAGAATAATGCAACTAGAACCATACTTATACAAAACTCAATTCCCCAAATGGATCAAAGGCTTTAAAAGAAAACAAGACACACTGATTTTCATAGAAGAGAAATTGGGAAATAATTTTGAGTTCATTGGCACAAGGATGACTTATTGAACATGACCAATAGTACAACACTAACCTCAACAGTTAAATAAACGGGACCTCATGAAACTGAAAATCTTGTGTGTGGTAAAGGGCACTGTCATTTCGACAAAGCACCTGCCAACAAATAGAAGAAGATTATTACCAACCACACATCTGATAGAAGGCTAATATTTAACATATATGAAGAACAACAGCAAGAATAATCCTGGACTCAGGAAAATAAATACCAGAATTAAAATGGGGTACAGACCTAAACAAAGAATTATCAAAAGAGGAGGCTCAAATCGCTGAGAAACAAAACGTTTGTCATCTGTAGTCATCAGGAAAATACCAACCAAAACCAATTTGAGATTTTGTCTTACACCCATGAGAATGTCTAAGATCAATAAAATAAATGATAACTTATGCTTGCTGGTGAAGATAGGTACTAAAGGAAACACTTATCCATTGATAGTGGGACTGCAAACTAGTACAACCACCGTGGAAACAAATATGATGGTTTCTCAAGAAGTTGGGAATCCATTTACCTTAAGGAAGCATTCTTAGGCATAGCTGTAAAGGATGTTTCATCCTACTACAGAGATACCAGCTCAACCTTGTTTATTGCTTCTCTATTCATAGATGGAAGTTTGAAACAATCTATATTTCACTAAACAGATGAATATATAAAGAAAATGTTGTATATTTACATGATGGAGTATTATTCAGCAATGAAAAATTGAAACAATAAAATTCACATGAAAATAGAGCTAAAAAAATTCATTTTAAAATAGGTAACCCAGATACATAAAGACAAATATGATATGCATTCACTGATATGTGGATGTGAGTTGTTTAATCAATGATAAACAAGTTACAATCCATTGAATCACAGAGGTTAAACATAGAATAAGGAATTACGAGTAACAGATAGATTTCCCTAGAAATGGATAGATAAGTATAGATGGACGAGGGATAGGGCATCAGAAGGGCAGAATCAAGAAGGGAGGTAGAGGAAACAGGGAATAAGGAAGGGAATACAACGAGATATGAATAAAATTAAAGATCATTTGAGGGGTAGTATGGAAACCCTGGAGAACAGAAACTTCCTAAAATATGTCAATATCAAATGAGATTGCCAAGTAACAGGGAGACACAGCCCCAGTTGGCGATCTCTTGTCACCAGATGAAGCCTCTAAAACCTAGAATGAGTTGTATTTAATTGAGTCGTTTCCCAAAGGAGTCCCAAGGAAACCCCTAAACAACCCTGTCTGTAACCAAGGCTATTGGTTGTTCTTTATAATCAGCCTGTAAGGCCCTGTTGCAGAAAACCACACCTTCGCACCCCATTGAATAGGGAGAAGTTAAACCGGGTATCTCCATCAAGCCCTTTGTTTAGGGTCCGGGGAACCTTGCAGAAGTTGTAGGAGCCTAAAGGGCGAAGAACACCAGAAAAAAAACAGGGCCGTCTGAACACAGCAGGAGAGACAAAAGTATGAGTCCACAGAGACAGGGGCAGCATGAGGAGAATACATAGGTCTTCACAAGATCGGGTCCTAGAACTGAAAAGGGAAGTGGAGGAAAGCCCCATCCCTCACTTAGAAGCCATCACCCACTGATATCGACTTGCAAATAAAGAATTAGTTCTCTACAAGGGAGTCATAGGAGAAACAAATGACTCCTAAGCATGCCCAGCTGTACACAGTCAAGAGAAAATGAATCCAAGGTCGTCTTTGACCTTGTGATTCCTTGTCTCATAATATTGTCTGGGAATTTAAAAAAGAACCTGATTTTTTTTTAATTTTAAGATACTATTATTTACGTTTAAAATATTTTCTTATCTTTTTACCCTAGAGCACTTTTGTGTATCTATTATGGCTTATATTTTAATTTTTATGGGATTCCTGAGTGTGTGCATGAGTAGCTTTCTGAATTTATGTTTCTTATGCCTTTTCTTAGAAATTTGTCCTCCTATTAGTTTTGTCCTATTTTGACGTGTTAGTTTTTGCTTTATCTTACTATATTTTACTTTAAGATTATCCCCTGGGAGCCTGTTAGTTTTCTAATGAGAAACAGATTTAGGGTGGATGCCGATGGGAAGGAAAATTTGGAGGAACTGGGAGGAGTCCAGGGAAGGAATATTGTAATCAGAATATATTATGTAATGAAAAAAATCTATTTTCAATAAAGAAAAAATAAAACAAAGATATTACCTCTCCAAAGAAAAATATATCCAGGGGAGTCATATATTTCTTGAGGCATAGATGCAAGAAAAATTACACTAATAAATAAGACAGACAACTAAGAAATCAAGTAAGCTAATTCTATAAAGGCCTGGATTTCAGCTGCAAACTAGGGCAAGTTGCTAAGAATAAAATAAAGTCTATACCTTAGTAGAAACGCATGAAAGGGCAAAACAAATTTAAATGAAACCTGTGATACAATGAATAAGAAAGTGCAACTTACAGGACAGGAAACTCATGACAGAGTTCAAGCCACAGAGAAGCAAAACTCAAGTGTTCCAAAGTGAAGCAGTCGTCATTTCAAGAGGGAAAATCTGAAGAAAATACAAAACCCAGATCTTATTTCCATATTTTGAGTAATAGAATATTTTGCTGAGTAATTGTACATATATTAATGCTATGTCCAAATATTTAAGTATAAAACGATGTTTTAAATGTATTGACTTATTGTAACTGTAATATATATTATGCTATATAGTTATAATTACATTATAATTATAATAAATCAATTCATTTACAACTCCAATTTTATATATAAACATATATAAAACTACAGTTCAATTTATAATATAATTATAATCCATAAGTATTAATAATGTGAAGGAAGAGGGCACAAGCACCATGACACAGCTTGGAGGTCAGAGGACCACTTTGTGGAGTTGGTTCTCTCCTTCACATTTATGTGGGTTCCAGAGATCAAAATTAGATCTTTAGAATTACTTGGCAAGAACCTGTATTTGTTGAACCACACTGGCATCCCTAAAGTGATTTTAAAATAAAAGTACGGAATTATGGGTAAGAAAAATTTTGCAATCTAAAATAAATGCATACATTAAAAAAAAGCTTACATGGACTTAACCAATAGCAATGGGGCAATACCAAAATTGGATATCCCATGCTAGCAGAGAGTACCTCATTTTGTTATTCATTGGGGTTCCATAGATGCCCAAACATTATATATAGGCTGATGTTATCGGTCTTGGTTACTGTCCAGATCTAGGTATTAATACCCGATTGTTCTTGACAACAATATAAAAGTCATAAAACATGAATGAGTAAGGACCTCAAAGCTTTACCTCTGTTCCCTCAAGGAACAGGTGCCTGGGGTCTTCAGGATGGCAGCAAACCAAATGCTTCTTCCCCCATATCTCCGGCTGACCATGAGCCTACCCACTCCTGACTCCCCCATCTCCCTGCATTGTCTCATGCCTGCAGGAAGCAGTCAGACTTGAGCCCATATACCCCCTAAATTTGGAATGTTTAGGTTGAAGTTCCACCTCAACCCCACCTCTTTCTCCCAAGACCCTGCCTTCTGAAAGCCCTAAAGCAGCTGCTTATCCCACTGAGATGCTTGCTTGAGACAACGCCTACATGGTATTTAAAGACCTGGTCCCTGGACCTGCCAGGTGATTTCATATCTACTCTCTTCCCCTGAGAATCACCAGGGAGTTGTTTTGCTCAGATTAAACCTTGTTTTATTAATTCGGCTGGATTTAGTTTATTGCATCGGTGGTGAAACCCACGACCAAGGAGTTCACAAATACTTATTAGCTAGCGAGGATATAGAGGGGAAACGAACCATTGTATACCAGTTTTAGGAGTTTAGATAGGTATGTGTGTAGACTTTGAAAATTAATATTGATGTTCATCAATAAACTAAACCAGAACAAGCAGATATTTAAGGTGTTTCTAAAATATCTCCAGAAATTAATTAAAATAAATCCAGAAAGTGCTTTGGAAATAATGTTTCCGAAGAACATGGATTTTGTTTAAAACGTTTCTTTCATTACACAAAAATGTGTTGTTGTATTATGGTTATACCTTTGAATGTGTGTTCATTTCATTTCTTTGTCCTTTCTTTTCTTTCTTTCTTTTTTTTTTTTTTTTCCGAGACAGGGTTTCTCTGTGGTTTTGGAGCCTGTCCTGGAACGATCTCTTGTAGACCAGGCTGGTCTCGAACTCACAGAGATCTGCCTGCCTCTGCCTCCCGAGTGCTGGGATTAAAGGCGTGCACCACCACCGCCTGGCTTCTTTGTCCTTTCTTGTTTGCTTTTATCAGCTCTTTGAGGAAGGGCCTCACTCTACAGCTAGGCAAGCCAGAGTTAAATACATAATGCAGGCCTCGGATTCACTGAAATTCTCCTGCTTAGGTCTCCTCAGTTTCTGAATCATTCAAATGGCCCAGGAGGCCCAGCTGTCTTCAGTTGTTTGGTAAATCTACCAGTTTCCTTCCTTTGGCTCCACATGACCTGCATTTTACCCCCTTTTGTGTCTCAGATCTTTCCTTTGAATCTTTTGTAATTCTCCCCTGCCCTCTCTGTGTGACTTTCTTGAGGTTTACACTAAAGATGCTCACATCTTCCTGCAGCCTCACCCCCAGCCACAGCTTCAGAGTTCCAAGGGGAAGGCTTATGCCCACTCTGCAGCTTGCTTCACAGAAGGAGTTTTAAGTTGCTCAGGGTCTCCACTTCTTTATTTCTTTGAATAAACCCTGCCAAAGCCTCCTAAAATCTCCTTTCACGTTTTATCAACCGCTCTCCCCTTGATCTGTTTTCCTGGGCAGCATTCTAGGTGCAGAGTATTTGAAATCAGCATTGACTTCGAGAGTCCATCTTCTGAGAAACCTTTGTCTGCTACTCAATATTATTCATACTTCATTCTGAAGGTTATATTGCTATCTATTTATTCACAATTACTTGTCTTTAAAGATGGCTGCACTGACCATTCTGTCAGAAAGTCGTCTTAGTGAGATTGCCTGAGTACCCTTTGGGTACTTCTTTGACTCTGTGCTAAGAGAAGATAGTATTCCTGCTTTCTCCTTTTTCTATGAACAGACTTCTCAGCCGAGATCCAAAACCAGAAGTAAGCTCAGGCCCTTTCTTTGGTCTCTCCCGTTAGCCCGCTCTTGATTAAGACCAGGTGAACCGATGGCCCTGCGCATGCCACCAAGAGAGACTCGTGTGCTGAATGTTATTTTGTATGCGACTTTGGATCTGAAACCGACTTGGCTGCTGGTGACGACGGATTACAAGATATGTGCGGGGCCACTAAATCTGCAGCCATCCGCTCCTTTCCCTGCGGTTCGGTGGATGGAGTTATTACAGCTGGGTAAGTCACAAGGAGGGCACTTAGTTCCTGATCTCAAGCCAGGAACCACAGCCAAGGGGGGAAAAAAGGATGAAACCTAAATTCCCTTTTGGATTTTTTGATTTGTATTTTTGGTTCAGAATTCAGTTTGTGATTGGTAATTTCTTTTAGACTTTGAAATTCTTGACAATATAAATAGATGTGTTCAGATAACCTTAGGGAGAGGTAATACAGACCTTGCCAGTAACACATGCACAGGCAAGGAACTCATCTCTGAGCACTGACTGTAGGACCTTGAGACGTTAAGAATAGTATCCCTTCCTTTCAGATAAAACTGCAGGTTATAATTATATGCTCTAAGAACATTCGGAGTAATGAACAACATGGATTAACAAAGTACACAGGTTGTCAAAGAAATGAGCTAGAATAATTGAAAGTTCTAAAATTAACCTGGAAAACCGTGTTGGCAGAGGCAGGCTAGGCACAGGAATAACGGGAAAATTGATAGAAATGGATTTTAAAAGAAGAAGCAGAGAGGAACTCAAAATACATCCAGTTCCTGTTTAGAGAGTGATCGAGAGTTAGATACAAGGGGCTTGCACTGAGCTTATACGAATGTTTCGCGAATTAGAACAGTCTTAATCTTTTCTGTCTCTAGAGACTGAGAAATAAAACGCCAAAATTGACTAAGACAGATTTAGAATGAAAGTAATTAAAGTGGCATATTTTAAATCTTACACACTCAATGTTTTAGAACATGTTAGAGATGTCCACAATTCAACATTCCTAAGGAAACTCTCTGGACAACGAACTAGAAAGGCAGAGAAGGCACGGCTGTAAGATGCTGTATGGGAAGTGGGTCTTCAAGGCAAGTTGTGCTTCAGAGTTTAGCTTGAGGGACAGTAAATGACAATGCATAAGACATATTCAGGAACCCCAAAACGATTGATGTATAAGTAAGAGTAAAAAGTATTCTAGGCAATCTACTGAGCACCTCAGCAATGCTTCCTAGTATCTAACAATGGGAGGCATTGCCAACACCACACAGACTCTCAACAGTCAGAGAAATGATTCAGAACCCTTGGCTAGGATCACTTTCCAATGACTTTTGGCAAATTCGTAAACTCTTAGTATCTATCAACATGTACCAAGCCACTGACATTAGTACTAGTGTTCAATCATCCCTCTGTGAATGTAGCCAAAACAATAAGGACTATAGATTGGGAGAGGTGTTCAAAACAAGCATCTATGAATACTACTTTTAACTCTTAACCATAGTACTCCCTTAATTAGAAACTGACTAAATATCTCCAGATACACTGCCCAAATTTCAGACATGTCCTGGGTTCAGTCACCAGCCCTGCCAAAAGAACTGAACTAAAGACTACACAGCCTATAAAATAATGATGCCTGACCTTCTCTGGGCCAGGCGCTAAGTCTGACATTGTTCTTTTGGGGTCGAACATTTAATTTTCCTTGTCGCTGAAATCTAAATGATACTCTTGATCAGGGGGACAGCTGGACAGTTGAACAGGTGGTTTCAGGAGATTATAGAGGAGTTTCTCAGGGAACCATTCTGAGCGAGACACAGAGCCATCTGTCACACAATGTTTAGCATTTCTCGTGAGGAAAAAAAATATGAAATGAATTCTTCACGGCCTACCTATTAACACGTTAAGTAATAAAACCATACGTTGGGAGAGGAAAGTTAAATAGTCAAATGTATCATTTCAATAAAGGGATTATGCTAAATCAAAATATTCTACCTTGAAATGCACGGATTATAAAATCGTAATGCTGATGTTCATCATCTGTTCAATGGAGTTTCTAGTAAAAAAAAAAAAAAAACCAACAGAAAAGCCTTGGATTAATCAAGGTTAAAGAGGTTTAACATGCACTTTGTTTGTGCATGTTAAAAATGACCAGGGGCTTTAAAGTGTAGTATGTCTTGCCAAGAAAGAAATAGAATCTGAGCTGGGCAGGGTGGCACATACCCACAATACAAGCCCTATATACTCTATCTGCCCATTCCATAGCCTCATGACGCAGGACCATCAGACCCAATAGGGAGTCAAGTCAAAGCAGGAACTCAGTTTATTACTGTGAGCGGCAGCTTATATATGTTTAAGTGACATCCTATGATGTGGGGGTATCTCCAGCCAATGAGAAGCGGCCAAACCCTCCCTCTGGCTGGAGCGGCATCTACCTAGATTTTGCTGTCTCATCCTAACTCAAACTTGAACCAGGCTTTTGTCTGTCCTCCAGGCCTGATATACAATCCTTGAATATGAGCTAGGCTTTTTTCTGTCCTATGGGCCTCGAGGTACATGCCTTGAGATAAATTTTACCCAACTCATGCTAATGTGGAGACTGTGGAGACCTAGGCAGGCTCTAGGTGTCTTCTGCTGTTTCCTTCCATCTAGTTCTTACAATTGTTCTGTCTTTTATTCCACAGGGTTCCCAGAAGCCCGAGAGGAGGGATTTGATGGAGCCATCCTATTACGGGATAAGGGTTCCAAAGTCTCTCATTTTCCATATACTGTCTGGTTATGGTTCTCTGTATTTACTCCCATCTGGGGCAGGAGGAAGCTTCTCTTGGGAATGGCTGAGAAAAGCACTGATCTATGACCATAGCAAAACGCCTTTAAGAGTCATTTTATTGCTATATTACTATAGCAGAGCAGTAATATTTGGTTTTACCCTTGTTCCCTGGACTTTTTAGTCTTAGATACTTTGTCAATCAGGTATAGGTTCCATCTCCTGGAGTAAGCCTTAAGTCAAAGCATATATGGACTAATTCCTCCCACAACCTCTCTGAAATCATTGCCTTAGCGTATCTTGCAGAAGACACCATTGTAGATTGAACTGTTTGTCACTAGGTTGGTGTTCATGTATCTCCTTTGGTAGCATGTAGAGTACCTTCCAGTCCCAAGAACATTAGGACATCACACTGAAGGTTCTGTATAGATATCACTTTGACTTCTCATGCTCAGGGTGTAGATGTTGTCTTCTTTAGTAGGCTATACTAACCATTTATAGAGAGCAACTGATAGCCTTTTAACAGCCTGGGTGTATATTCTTAGGAAGTTCCTACTGAAAAGGAAAGAAAGCCCTTGAAATGTCAAATTTTGAAAAGGAGAGTTAAAAGCATTTAAATAACACAATATTGGCATTTGCTAGGTGACCTCAATGGATTAGATAAAGTCTAGCTGTGTGGCAGAGACACACCTGACATCTGGGCTCTAAGATATACTAAGATAGATAGCAAAAATGCAGATTTGCCCTGATTTCAGTAAAAGGTATGTATTTGGGGGCTGGAATATGAATTATGTAGGAAGAGGGAAAGACTAAAAGATGGCATACATCTTTCTCTCTTTGAAGTCAAAAAGTGTAAGAATGCACAGTTGTACATATTCTTCATTTTATAAGTAATATTGTGCTATGTGTGTGTGTTTGTCTGTATGATTGTGCTTCTTTGTATGGATGTGTGGCTTTGAAAATAAGTTCTTATTATGGTTAGTGCAGGTTCTTTTTTTTTCTTCATGCAGTGTTGGCCTTATGGGAAATGCTATATGCCACAGAATTTTTCAAATTGAACTGGTAATACAAATAGCTATGTTTTGGTAGTCACTGCTGGAATGATCTAGAGAGTCAGGTATCACTAAGTACCTACTGGGCCTTTTGATTGTGTGCAAGTATATAAAAAGGAGCAGTTTTTCACAGTATGCTCATGGGAGACCAAGGCTTGGTATGATATTCATAGTATAATAACTTATGATATACAGAAAATTTAAAAAAATGTATTCCAACTGGATGCAATTGAGGAGCCTTCTTGAAATTAAAGGGAAATAACTTGTACATTCCCTGTGCTTCAGTGCATAGCTGCTATAGATTTTATATTTTCTTCTCTGTCACATGGTGAAGTTGACATTTATGTTTTGCCAGGGAGTGAGCCTGAAGAATAGAGATTGGTCACTTTTAGACTGAAACTTGAGGAGACTATAATATTAACGCCAATAGTATTGTTAAAAGATATCGATAAACTCCCCATCAATTCCTGGGTTTCACCTTTTCCCAGAACCATTGGATGCTGACTGTTTTGTGTAATACCACTCAGGAAACCTGGGATGAAGATAGGATTTGTTAATTGGTTTATGTATGTATGTATTTATGTATGTATTTATTTATTTATGTATTTATCAGTTTACTATACTACATTTCACATAGACTCAGATGATGGAGGAGGTACAAACTGTGGCAGAGAATCCTGGGTTTGATTTTGAACATTCATGTCATTGTCGCTCTGGATGAAAGATTCTCCATTGGCCAGCATATCTCACTTGTCATTTTGAAACATTTAAACTTAATTTTATAGACTCATTTTGCATAATCTCTAATTTTGCAGAATAGCACTTGTTCTGATTAGACATTGAAGTAGTAACAGAGAAACTAATTTCACAGGGAAAATATCTCGGAAAGTGATAGATACAATGCTTGCAAGTGGTTATACTTGATTTTATAATATTTTTATTACCTGTATTAGTTGTAATTGTTAATTGAGTTAAGTTTGACATTTTTATTCACAAATACACTATGTCCTAATCAAGCACAAGCACCCCCTTCCCCTTCTGTATGCTACCCAATCAGTAGTAAGCATGTGTTGTCTTTGTCGCTGGTGGATTTCA
The DNA here is from genome assembly GCF_014885135.2 of Alexandromys fortis. Taxonomy (NCBI): domain Eukaryota; kingdom Metazoa; phylum Chordata; class Mammalia; order Rodentia; family Cricetidae; genus Alexandromys; species Alexandromys fortis. Next base: position 6,379,218 of record NW_026067986.1, on the reverse strand, counting down.
TTTTTACCACCATTTTAGAGGGAACGTGTGGTACTTGTCTTCCTGTGTCTGGCTTCTTCTTCTTTACAGATGAACAATCCTTTATCATATGTGTAAAACCCATCTTCATCATCTCATCGGTTCATGAACTCTTACTGACTCCATATCTTAGCTGTTGTGAATAATACCTCTATAAACACGGGCATTTAGTAATCTCCATTGAACACTGACTGATTCCTTTGGGAATATGCCCAAGAGTGGCACAAGTGGATCATATGATAGATCTATTACAGTGTTTTGAGTAATCTCCATGGTTGTAGTAATTTCCATGTCTAATCATAGATCACAAGGACTCTGTTTCCCCCCCATATCTTCTCCAGCACTTGTTATTTTGGTAAAGGCCACTCTGATTGAGGTGCTTCCGTTCTGCTGTCTGGCTGTCAGCCCCGCTAACACATCCGGAAACCAGGAGTCGTGTCTCCGTTCTGTATAGGATGGAGAAATGTTACGAGAGCGGCACTATAAACCCTTTACGCGGAGAGGGAAGGATTCTGAGGCTGAAGATGCCTGTCATTTGATGCCCTGAGGGTGAGGTGTGGAACTTAGGGAACCGCAACAAACAGGGAAAGGTAGACACCAGCATCCAGATACCCGGTTCTCAGAAGGAAAGCGTGAAGACACAGGTCTCGTGAGACGCTCCACGACTGTGGCGAATGACTGAGAGGACCCCTACGAAGATGCGCTATTGCCAGTGGAATTGACGGCACAGGCCTTCATTGGTTTTCCCTGAGGGCCCTTCTACAGTGTCACAGACAAAGAAGAGTCATGCCTGTGGGGGAATGATAAGCTAGCCGGCGAGGAAATGGAGACTGTAGAATGCACCCAGGCATCCGGCCAAGGAAAGGCTGGAATATTAGAAAAGAAGTGGAAGGTGAAATGATATAAGGGACTCTGAGGGTGGAAGGAAATTCCTACAGCGTATTTTTCAAACCCAGGGATGCTATATAAAGGGATACAAACTGCATTGAAATTATGGCTACACTTAGAAAATCTTGTTTGGATTTCATAGAATTTAAGAACCTTACTAAAGTTAGTTAGAGTTTCCAGGTCAAAGTTCCATAGAAACTACTTCAAGATTCACTGATGAAAGTTCTTAAAAATGAGATGACCCGTGTAATATCGAAGTGGAAAATTTCCATGTTCTTTTAGTGACCTCTGCCTTACATTACAGGTAAATATTTTTAACAGTTCTATTTTTTTTTGTGGGGGGGGTTAGCTAGTTAGTTTAGAAGCTTCATGACAGCTCAGTTCTTTCTTTCTTTTTTTTTTTTTTTTTTTTTTTTTTTTTTTTTTTTTTTTTTTTTTTTTTTTTTTTTTTTTTTTTTTTTTTTTTTTTGGTTTTTCAAGATAGGGTTTCTCTGTGGTTTTGGAGCCTGTCCTGGAACTAGCTCTTGTAGACCAGGCTGATCTCGAAGTCACAGAGATCCGCCTGCCTCTGCCTCCCGAGTGCTGGGATTAAAGGCGTGTGCCACCACCGCCCAGCCTGACAGCTCAGTTCTTTAAATGGAAGAAAATATATCACATACGTTTATTTGAAATGATAATACCTTTATTGGGGTTAAATTCTGCCCGAAACTAATAGTATCTCTGTGTAAATTACCAAATAGTAGCTAGAATTTATATCTATTTCCAGAAGCCTGAGTGATTTACAAAAGAGAGACATGAAGTACGAAAACATTCTTTCCCCTTTTAAGAAAATGACTCACGATCTGCAATTCAATATCATGATCATTTAAAAATGATCTCCCTACTTCTAACAGATGAACTGATAACTTGAACTTTCCCATAAGCGTCAACTGTAAACCGAGAGGCTGTACTTCAATCTTGTATGAGTACAGCGAGCAAAATTGGTGTGTTCTTCATGATTGCTGCTTCCTCCTCAACCCAAGCGCTAAACTAGATCTTGCTGTAGACTTTGATATTCACATTCTTGAAGGTGGCTCTGAATTCTACTTTGGAGACTGGAAGACAAAATGCTATTTTAGAACTAGAACTAGACAGCAAGGTGGCCTACATGTATCCTAGAGTTTTGTGAGTGCTGAACTCTAGGTGGTCAGTAGTGAGATGGGAGACAGTGGTTGGTGAAATGAGAGGGAAAAGGGGAGGGGAAAGAAAGGGAGCCTTCCAATGAAGGGCTTGGCTTTAATTCTCTCTCCATGTCATACCAATAGAAAAAGTGGAACTGAAGGACCAGCCAGGTCAGATTTAACCTCTCATCCATCAAATACATTATTCTGCGTTGGTTGGAGACTGATGCTTGATTAAAATCCTGATCGTTTAGCCACACTGTGTGTTTTTCACATGCTCTAAAGTTATTAGAGAAACATGAGTATCTCTGCCAGAGCTCGATTAAATTGAATGCATTAGATGCTCTATTCCTCGCCTCCGGCCTTTTAGTGATGAACAGGCGACCTCAGTGAAGTTTACTAATAAGCTGTGCTCATGTAACATTCTTGACGCCCCCTGTCAACTTAAAGGGAATTTTTTATAACTAAAATTTCAATGTTTATATGTTCTGACGTGTATTGGATTATATAGCAAACTACTTCTTAAACCTGATGATCCATGATCCATGATTAATTTTGGACACCTTCTTAAGCTCCGCTTTTCAAAGATATATTGACGACATTATCTGATGTGAGAGAGAGTAGACTATTTTTTTTTTTTCTCCTCAACCTGTTGAGGCTGTCGGTGATGGCACTCCATTTTGGAGTGTCTTGGTCATCACTTAGTCACAGAAATGAAATCAAGGACCCGGATGACGCCCGCCATGCGGCCTGTTTGACGGGTGTGGGATTCTGAGGCGCTGAACTCGGGAGCGCATCACAGTGAAGCGGGTGTGTGATTAGGTGAAGAGGGCACTGGTACGGGTGACAGGGCTTTGTATACACTGAAATTGCGTCCTCTAAAGCTTTGCTAATAGCCTGCTCTTTCAGTAAACCAAAAACCTTTTGAAAAGAAGTTGTTGCAATTATTAAAAATAAACCACCGATCATCGACTTAAAAGGAATCTTCAGGAAAAAAAATGGGGAATTACTCACAATTAGATATTTAACTCTTTAGTGACCTAAGCTCACATCTCTAGTGCGCCTCAGTAGAAAGAAATATATTACGAGTCCAAATTTGACAGAGAATATCATATAATATACAACATTGCACATGATAAAAGTATGGACATTTTAATACTTTTAATGTTGACGGCTCAGTTTTCCCTTACATATTATAAATCTATGACTTATCTGAAAATTTAATAGACAAACGCTGAGACTTGCTTCAAGGTGGAACATTTTGTTTGTTAATGAGATTGACTATTTCACCTGTTGTTACTCTTTCATTGATTGCTCAATTACTATGCCCATTCTCCTTTAGGGAAATATTTGATTTCTTTGGTTATTTACAGCAGAGAGTTCTGATCTATGGCACTCTTCCGTATCAGACTACTTTAATCACTTGGTTTTAAATGAAAATCAAGTAATTTGGTCATTAAAAATGTCCATGCAATCTTTTCATCAATAAAGTTACAGCCATTAAGAATCAAAAATGCCTCTTACAGAAAATATTTTGCTGCCAAGGCTTAGTATTTTTGCAGAAACACTTTTCAATAAGTATCCTGTACAGGGTTTCGCCGTAGCGTTGGAGCCTGTCCTGGAACTCGCCCTTGTAGGCCAGGTTGGCCTTGAACTCACAGAGATCTACCAGCCTCTGCCTCCTGAGAGCTGGGATTAAAGGCAGCATTTAAGCTTGGATGTTATCAACACTGGTAACTTTCAAAAATGAACTCTGAATCTAATGAAAACATTTAATATAGAACCTGAAATGCATTTTTTCCCACTCTTGAATCTAGACATGCCTTTCAGACAGAATCAGAGCATTAGACCCTATGGGGCAAAGATTGCATAATGTTAAAAGTATTTTGGAATAGCTTCTAATGAACTACATTTATACATTACATAATTAGGTCACATTGAGAGACATTACTAGAAAGTCCCCAAACAACTCATCTCTGATTTTTTAATGCTCTATATATGGTGACAATTATGTAGTTCAGCAAACAAAGCGATAGCAGTATGATAAAATACAAGGGCTTTCCCTCTATATTAGGGTACAGGATACTTATTGAAAAGTGTTCTGTTCATCATCCTAGAGATTTCATAAGCACAGCTTGCATTTGATATTTCAGATAATCTACTAGGAAGCTGAGAATAAAGATCTTTTCTCATGTGAAATCTTGTGCCCTCGATGCATCTTTATTTTATTTTACTGTCTCTACTCAATTCTCCCTTATTCATTTAATTTTATTGAAATTACTTATAGATACTTTGTAATGTCCATATGCTATAAGCAACCTAAACCACGCCTTTAAATTTGGCCATAGAAAGCAAATTAAATAAATTACTGAATGCTTTGGTATTTCCAAATTGAAGTAACCAACAATAATTTTAGGCGAGTTTTGGTTATTCAGCATCAATTTAAATGTGTTTATTTTATGAATATGTAATATGTTAGTGGCGAGTCAATACGGTTGTTCAATAACAGTCACCTTTTTTCATCCATTGCAGTTCTCCTGTTTGGAACTCTGGCCATCAGGAGTTTTATGTGCTTTCAAGGACATAATGGGATAGCCCTCTTAAAATCGTGATCAGATTTTTAAAAATTCACTTACGATCAAGAATAGCTTTATTGTCTAGACTCTGATAATACATACTCAATGCATAATTTATAGCTACCCTCTCCGCTGCTTCCTTGTGAAGACTCTGGGCCTTTGCTTAGAAAGATGTCTCCTAGAGTCTTGTAGACATATGCCTCTCTCCTCCCAGAGGAGGACACTCCCATAAGGGGAAGGTGGAGGTTACATTTAAACAATTTCGGTGTAGGAGAACATTTATAATGTAATGTGTAGGTGCACACGGCAATAATGAAGTATTTGCATAGTTGACTGCAGATTTTATTAAGTAAGCAAGGTGCAGAATGCCAGGCAGCTCCCATAATGGATGTGGGCGAGCCAGTCACATGCTTCAACATAATGGAACACATTAATAAAGTTTTCAGGGTACGTGTCCTTCACACAGACCACAGTGACAAATATCCTTGCCTTTACAAACTGCATGCCGTTACATTGTTTAGACCTCTGGGACTGGCTGCCTGTGCGCTGTCTGTCAACTGTTTCCTGCCGTGTGTGGTGTGTGTGTGTGTGTGTGTGTGTGTGTGTGTGTGTATGTGTGTGTGTGTGTGTGCTTTGAGTGACCTCAACCGCAGGTCACAGCCAATGAAGTTTCCTTACCAAACATTTTTTTTTTCCCTCCCTGTCTGGGCTTTGAGTGGTTTGAGTTTAAGGTTTATTGTGCTTCATTCTAGCGACTGCTCCAGAGAGGTTAGGGGTAGATCTTAGCACCAAAGTCTTCCCTCAACCGTTTGCTCTGTTGCTCTTGTGGGTTCCCCAGTTCCTAATCCAGTAAATACTGGCTGAAACATCGCAGCAACAGGTTTACTGTCTTTAACCTTATCTTGTGCTACAGTTAAAGTTCTTGTTAAAAAGAAAATACAGCTTTTCTCAGGTGCTGCTTTGATGTTACTGGCTCTAAGCGGCTGTGCTACTCCAATGTGCCTATTAAAACTGCCCCTTCCCCCAGCCTGACCAAGACTGTCACCTGGGCTTGGCCATCAAAGTGAAGCTGATGACTGACAGCTGACTGGTACCTTTTCGGAGGCCATCATAAAATAATCCCACTCCGCAGGACGACCTTGGATGCTTCCAGCTGAATAAGAACACCAAATTATCTTTATCCCTCATTTTTCTTCCCAAGCTAGAGTTTACCAGTGAACTGTTACCGAGGGATCAACACATCCCCGGTTCTTAGTCTTCCAATGGTGAAACTGAAGGAGGAAGTCCATGAGGGAGGGCACCGTGCTTTCTCCAGAGGACACAAACCTGTAATCTCACCGCGGCACACAATGGCAGCCGTGTGACGGGGTAGTGGACATTATCAGCAGCACCTGGGTGGCCTTTTCTTCTTTGTAGCGTCATTTTTAGTGTGGTATTTTTAGCACCTCACAAAACCTGCAGGCTGGGCCCCAGTCCCTCCTACTTCATTATCTCTTTTGGGGAAGGTTGGTACTGGTACAGCAACTGAGTACCAAGCTGGCTCTGCCCTGATGCATCCCTGTGGTCCCCCACCTCCTATGCTGATGGGCAGAGTTTTGTGGCACATGGAAATGAGCAAAGAAGGAGATGAAAAAAAAAATGCTTATATCTTGGGCAGAGTTGAAGTTTTTTGACTGTAGAACACATTTTATTTAGGACAAAGATAAGACAGGTAAGTCTTTGACATGGCCCGTGAGTTCTTGTGTCTTTGAGGCTCTTCTTTGTGTGAAGACAGGGAAGACAGGGAATCCATGTGGCTTATGGCTAGACTGTGGCTATTATCATTTTAGGTACCTCAGCGTGCTTTCTGAGTTAGAGAGTTTCATATCTATTAGGCTTAAAACAAAACCATTCTTTCTCTTGAAATACTTTTATTCATTCAATTCAATCGAATTGCGGAGCCTAGTTTCAATGGAGACATCTACAATATACCCCTGCAGCAAAAGGGCCAGGGACAGAAAGTTTGTAAGAGCCAGGGATCAGGGAGTTCGCTTTGAGATGATGTGGCATAGAAACGTCAGAATCCACACCCATGAAATCTCACCAACGTGACTGCTTCAGCACGCGTTGAATGAGGATGGCAACCCTAGGCACGTTAACATGGAGGGAGAAAGCCCAAGATGCCTCTACCCTACAGTAAAATCCTAGAACAATAGAGACAGCAAGAGGGGTAATCTTTCCCGGTGGACGAGCCTGCCCCATAACTAGTTATACACCAAATGGTAGCCCTGGAAACATAGAGACTTGAGCAATATTATATGGCTGCAGCATAGGTGTGTCCTTGCAATAATGTGTATGTAACATCAATTAAAGAAAATAAAAAGGCCATGAATTTGAAAGAGAGCAAAGAACAAGGAATACATGAAAGAAGGAGAATAGGGAAGTGGAAAATTATCTCAAAAAACTTAAAAAATGTTTAAAATGAATTGATTAATCTGAGTTAATAAAACAAAAAAATCGCATTAATGCACATATGGTATTCATGCACCCCATAGTTAACCAAGCACTTCACGGTGAAACTACATTTGATCTGTAGCAATTTTCTGTCAACCTGCTTGTGTCAAAAAATTTCTTATCAGTTGACATGGCGTATTTCTTACACGATTTACAAAGCACTACCTGCTATTCAAAAATAGAGTCATGGCTTTGTTTCCTAACTGAAAATATTATTGCTAGGTTGGGTTTGTCTTTCATAGACACCCGCTGTGTCTATTCCAGGACACCGTGGCGCTTACCTGTTACGTCTAGAGAACTCTAGAGTTTTCTAATTCCGTGACTCTGTGCAATTCAGGGCGGTCTCTCTTCCAGATACATGGCCAGCATTACCCCGGCTCTATTTCCTATTGGAGAAAACTGACCTTCCACATAAATTCAGAGAAAGTGTGTGTGTGTGTGTGTGTGTGTGTGTGTGTGTGTGTGATATCACAGGTACTCTCCCTCAATCACTCTCTCTCTCTCTCTCTCTCTCTGTTGTTTGAGACAGAGCCTCTCTCTGAACCGGGAGCTCATTTATTAGGCAAGCCTGGCTGGGTAGCACGCCCAGCAATGGCTCCCATATCTGCCTCCAAGACATTTGACTTGGGCCTGAGTCCTGGCTTTTACCACATGCTCTCACGGTCGCATGGCAAGCACTTAGGCCACTAATCTAGCGCCCGAAGCCTTCATTTTGATGTTGGGTAGGAGGAGGTATGCCAGGAGGGAGGAAGGAGTCCACTTGGTTTCTTGGCAGGTGTCTCTGGCATTCTGTAGTTAACCAACCTTTACCAGGCAGCCTCGGGTTTCCTTCCAGATCTTGCCGGTGGGTGTCATCTCTTAGTAACTTTTGATCCAAACCTTCTTCTGGCTCCTGGGACATCGGACACATCTTGCTCTTCCCTTCTATGCTCTGCTTCTCGATTCTCTACTTGCCTTTTAGCGCAACCAACGTTTCAATGAACTCAGTTGCATGGGTATGCTATTTCTCTTTCAAAGATCCGGCTCTGCCCAGCAGAGCCGCTGGGCAGCCTCCTGTTGCAAAGTCTTTGAATTGCTGTAGCTTTCCTTCCCAAGGCTTCCTGTTCGAGCTTCCTTGAAGCTAACCACGAAGAACACTCTGAATTTGGGTCAGACGCTGAGACTGGGGAGGCAGAGGACAATAGAGCAGCGGGGAAGACATCTCAAGCTTGTTGCAACTAGGGAACAAAGGCAATGGAGGCTGGTTGGCTAAGGGATGGCACTCTTTTAAGAGGCCGGTTTGGATGAGGGTGCTTGGGCGTGAAGAGGGTCTTCTGTGGTTTTAATTTTCACCCGTAGATCCAGAGGCAGGAACATGAGGTTTAAATGAGTCCTGAAGAGTCTCTGAAGGGAGAATGGAATTGTGAGGCGTAACAGTTAGTATTCAGGCATTTGTATTGGCCTGCCCTTGGGGTCCTGATAAGATAGTCCTCAGCTGTGGCCACTAAGAGCACCTTCTGTGCACATTTACTATGTTCCCTTTTAAAATGTTGCCACCTCCCATCTCTCTCTCTCTCTCTCTCTCTCTCTCTCTCTCTCTCTCCCACACACACACACTCTTATCATCAGGGACTGGTATCTGCCTCCTCTCTGCTCCCTTTCTGACCCTTCTCTGCCCCCTGCCCCCTTCTTTGTTCCCTTTTCTGCCCCTTCTCTCTCCTCTTCCAATAAACCTTCCATATGAGCCCCATTGTCTGGAAGGACCTTGTCTTTTGGTGTTTTCAAAATTATGACAGTTTTTTGGTGTGACTTTGACAGTATTTACAGAGAAAAGCAAGTGAGGGGCAAGGCCCCACCCTGAAAGTGTGTGGCGCCATCCAGTAGGGTGGGGACCCAGAATGAATACACAGGAAGAATGACTATTGTCGTTGTTCATTCTTTACTTCTTTCTATGTTAGGACGTGAGAAAGCATCTTTATTCTTCTGCCCACAGGGCCAGAAGTGCTCCCGATACCATACCAGACAACATAAACCATTTCTTCCTTAAGTTGCTATGTGCCAGGTAATCTGAAAAGTAACCAATAAAATATCCTTTTCATTTAAAACATGCAATTGTTAAAATATACTAAAAACACAACAACGGAGGAACTGAAGGGGTCAAGGACCCACGTCCCAACTAGCGGGCTCATAGGAGTTCACAGATCCTAAACCCACACTCAGGCAGGCTGTATGGGTCCGACCTAGGCCCTCTGTATATGTGTTATGGTTGTGTAGCTTGGTCATCTTCTGGGACTCCTCACAGTGGGAGTAGGGGTATCTTTGACTTTTTTGGCTCCTTTTGGGACCCTTTCCTCCTACTAGGTTGCCTCATCGAGTCTTGAAATGAGGAGATGTGCTTAGTCTTATTATAACTTGTTATGTCATGTTTGGCTGACATCCCTGGGAATCCTGCCTTTTTCTAAAGGGAAAGGAGGAGGAGTGGATATAGGGAAAAGGGGGAAGGACTTGGAGGATGGGAGGGAGAGAATTGTGGTCAGGATGCAATATATGAGAGAGGAATGAACGACAAACAGCAACAACTCTTAATATGTAAAATTCACATTTAAGTTCAATATTCACACTGTGGCGAATGTAAACATGGGCATTACTAGGTCTGGTAAAGGTGAAACACGGTGGCAGAAGTACAGATGCTTTGTGAATTATAATACCAAAGCCATAGAAGGTACTTCTGATTCCTGGGGACACGTGGAATCAAGTTAGAGAAAGCTTTCTCTCCTTCACAACTAAGAACCGCATCTTACAGCAGGAGAGCACTTCTCAGGTTCCTCAGACAGGGAGGGAGAAGCAGTATCCTGTCGGGACAAAGGAAGAGTGAAATCCTATCTTTGGAACTGTTATCGTGCTGAGAGCCCATGGAGGGTTCCCAATGTCCGGGGATTTGACTGATGAGGTTCATTAGTTTTGTTCCAACGATCGCAAACCTTCATATCTCACTCCGCTATCAGCGTGCCTTTGCTGAATCAGATTTCTGGATAACTGGCGATGCTCCAGCTACGTGAAGTACAACATTCTTGAGCATGGGTGAGTGGGTGGATGGCGGGAATTGTATCCGTTAAGAATATTAGACCTGGAGAGGGAGGGGGAGAGGAGTGGGGGGAGAGGGAGGGAAATGGGAAGCTGGGAGGAGGCAGAAATTTTTTTCAATAAAAAAAGTTAAAAAAAAGAATATTCGACCTGAAAGAAAAATAAAATGCATTGTTTGAATGATGTGGATGCTATTTGGTTTGACTATCGGTAATTTAAATAAGCCTAGTTTCTTAATAAGATTCAGAAAAGAAAGCATAATTGTTGAATGCTGATACTGTTCAGTTATCAACGAACAATATTTTCCTACCTGGAAACACAACATAGCTGTGAACTCTCTAGAAAACATAAGGCATAAATCTTGCACCGTGATTCGTGAAAATATACTGAATATATTCCTTTTCTTGGCAAACCATCTCCAGACCCACTGGGAAGTTATAACTGTATTTATTTTATTTTTCATGGTTGTCACCACACTCTGAGCAGCTGTGACAGTTTTCTGCTGGAATCACTCCATCCCCAAAATTATTCCTGTAAATTGAAGTCCTATTTTCCTGCCCCACGTGTATTCTTAATATTAACAGGTGGTAATTAGTCTGTCCTTTAGAGGGACTAAATGCGTCTGACTGGCGTCCTGTACATTTAATCCGAACGCTCACGATAAAGTGCAACAGTTCCTCTGATGGCTTTCATTAATTGCTGCTAGTGTTTCCATTTTTCTCACTTTTAAAGAAATCCTTAAAGTGCCTAAGAATATCTTAATTCGTTCTCTCATTCACTAATTCTTAAAGGCATCGTTGTGTATAAAGTTTTAGAAATATTAAAAACCTGGTCATTTATTATGATACTATCTACCTCTTTTGACCCCATCAGGAAGATAGGCACGTGGCAACTTTTGCTACTTAGTGTCAACCAAGGTAGTTACATCTACTATTTAGACACTTTTGGCTCTAGACAGCAGAAACAACCATAGGCATCATTTAAATACCACCTACTATTGGAAAGCTAGTTATTTTTGTTTTCTTAAAGTCTCCATTTTTTTTTTTAATTTATATCCTGTGAAGTCCCCTCTTCATGACTTCCCAAGGCTTCAAGTCATGTTGGCCATCCAGGCAGATTATTGTTATAGTTGGGTTCATTTTGTTTATGAGTGGGTGAATTCCGCTACTGAAACAAAGTACTTTAAACGACATAAAGCATTATTAATATTTTTTATTAAATCACAGAACAACATTCTTTTTCAGAAGCTGGTGGAAGGTTTTAGCAAGCTAACGGGTGGAGTAAAGAGGGCGCCAAGTCCCCCAGAAGTGATGTTGAAAGTGGGTAATGAGTGGGGATAGCCTGAAGTTAACTTTCCCACACATTAATCAATTATTTTCCTGATTTTTTACAATATAAAATACCAGGTAGATTTTTAGTTTACTTTGAATTCTCATTTGATGTCATTATTCACTGACAGATACCATGCTCCTTTTGGCGATTTCATTTTGATAAATATTTTTATATCCTCATCAGCTCCAAAATTGACAAAGATTTATAAAAATTGTATAATTACGCCATGTTGGGGCTTTATTTACAGCTTATTAACAAGCGAGAGTCTTAGAAGATTGCTTCATTAAAATATGCCTGAATAATTAGCATGCAAACCGTGTCAGAACCTTATGAGGTCACTGAGATGTACAGGTGTGTGCTCCGAGTTTGGAGATGATTTCCATTTAGAACAATGGAATTTATGATAATGCATTCTTCTGGAAGTCCTATTAGAGAAATTTTAGGCTAGGAAACGTAGTAGTGAAATCGCCATTAAGTTTACTGTATTCATGTATACATTATCAAAATGGGTTTATTGAAAGTAAATGAATATGAGCTAAGCAGGCAGTGTATAAATACACTGCTTCATTTATATGTAACTCTTTTATTATTAATTTATTGGGGTGACACCAGCCACCCAGCGTGATTTTGACACATCTGACTGATAAATAGGCTGACTACATCCAAGCCTTCCAATGGTACAGCTGCTAACAACAGTGACTCTCCTGGTTAATCAGATGTTTGCCACTGGGGACTGCCCATGCGAATTGAATATGACAGGGGTTTCTGTTTTACCTCAATGTCATGGCATAAGTGTGTCACTTGTTAGGGAACCCAGAAAAAAAATCCACATGGCAGTCACCCTCAAGCAAGTAGAGCTTTTATCCAACGATCACCCCCATTATTCCTCTGGTAATAACTCATCCTTAAACGATTCAAGAAAGACCGCGGACGCTTTGCATACTTAATAATACATATTTTCATTCTATACGCTCTCGTTTGAGCTATATGAATTTTAATAGCTAAGGGCAGAGACTATATTACCGAAGATACCGAGTTTGGTTTGTTAGTATTTCCCAGAAGATGAGGGGGAAACTCATTTGTAAGTAAGATGTGAGCAGGAGCCCCAGTTCTTCCTAGCCCTGGCGATCTAGAGTGAGTAGTGAGCTGCAACCCCAGTTCTTCCTAGTCCTAGAGATAAAAGATAGAAGAGAACCAGGTTTTAAATAGACTTCAGATTCTTTTATTTATGTTTTATATCAGTTAGCCTTTGGTTTAGTGTTTTTTTTTTTTTTTTCCTTTCGGACTCTATGTCCTTTGATTACCCGAAAGCACATTTGGAATACAAGTTCTCGTGACCTTCTCTATTGACCCAGACTATGTTCTTGGTGTGGTGCATCCCATGCATTGATTTCCTGCTGCAGATCCCCGGGTTGTGTCGTGAGGACAACAGGAGCTGTGGGTCGGTTCTAGCCACAGGCTTCTCCTGTTCCTTCAGTGAGAGCTATCAGCTGCCAGAATATTGACTTCATGCGGCAAGAATTGAGGAGGTTTGTTTTCATCGCTGTCCCGGGGAAGATGCTGCAATGAGCAGCTGCTGACAGTCCATTGTGCTACAGCACTTCATCCTCAGTAAGGGACAGGTATCCACATACAGGAGAAAATGGACTACTGTCCTGTTGATGATATACAAGTGGGAACAATTCTTCACCCATGCTGGTGAAAATAAAATCCATGTTTATTTTGCCAACTTGTTTGTTCTAGAAAAAAAAAAAAAACCTAATCTCCAGGAAAGGAGTTACTTGTCCATCGCTTAAAATTTAAAAAGAAACCTAAATGAAACCCAGAATAGTGCAGAGGAAATGATTTTTATGTTCTCAGAATAGTATTGATGAAATCAGGCATTTTTAGAATAGGCACGCAGTGGCATACAGGAAATATTATGTATAGCATTCTTCCTCTTTTCCATCAGTTAGATTGATTGCTTGCATTGACCTGCTGGTCTCCCCCGGGTCTCCACTATTCATGGAGTAATCTTTATGCAGGCATAACTAGGTCACCTTAATTACCTGTGGAAATCAGGTATACTTGTGAAAGTTTCACAGTGATAATTACTCCAAAATGCCAAAATAGTGTATGCAAATGTCGGAGCAACACGCTGGAAATTTCTGCACAGCCCACATCAATCAAACCATGTGGTCCTTTCTTTCCAATTCTTTTGCATTTTGCCACAATAGTTTTTAGCCCTCATGGAAAAAAAAATCGCTCCTTGCTAAGCAGTACATTGAGCTCACACCATCGAAAGCACCTGTTACCCTTCTTTTCTTCTCTCTAAACTGTTTTGCAGCGCTAAAGAAATCAACAGACTATTGTCAAAGAAGAAAAGACCACTAATCACCGGCGTTGCTTCCCCTTAGTTATCTACAGTGATCGCGTGTGGAACTCTTTCTAAGCAGCGTGTTTCCCTCGAAGACTTCTTTGTCATTTTGTGAAGACAGAAAGAGGAAATGGGAGACTTCATGGTCTTTTTAAAGGCCAAGGGAATGACAAGGAGTAGCATTTTCTACTTTTTCATGAATATTTAGAAAATGCATTAATTACCTACTCGCTAACGTGCTTAACGAAAAAATTCCTCAAGATTCTGAAATGCCTAACAAGAGATAGCGTGGTGAAGACGGTTGGAGAAGTAGATTGACCACCCCCATGACTGTAGAATGGGAAGCGCCGGTGAACGTTTTGAAGGCACAGTTTGTAGACCTGACAGTCACTTCATACACAGGCCATTATTTTTAATAAGAACAGTTAAATAAGGGTCTTTCCATTGCTGTATGTCAGTAAGTGGGAGTTTATCCAATTAGGTCAGTATAACAGAAGGAATGACTTTCGTATTTGTGCTGGAAGTTTTAGAAGTTTTAAAAAGCTAACGAATTAGAAGAACATGCAAAAAACTTCAGCTCATTTTCCCTATACCTAGAAAACCGCTCCCCCCCAAGCAGATGTTCGTTCTCAGTCTCTGCTAGAACCGATAATTTACTTCTTCCTAGAGAATAAACAGGGGCCTTATGCTTCCTGTGGGGGTTGTTCCATCAAATACAATCATCCGATGCTGAGGTACCTAACAGGAACCGAAGCAATTTCTTGTGTATACTTTTCCATCACACGATTGTTTGTGAGATGGATACACAAGCATCAAGTACGTGGTGCTCCTCTGTTGTTGTCGACGGAATAAGGTCAAGGAATGAGTTTCACGTGCCCAGTTCAGGAGCATCTTTGTTTTCAACTATTTCCCTTCCAAGATTGGCTAATCATGGGCACTAAACTCATGGAGAGGGAGAATAGGCTCTTTTAACTGAGAACAGGAACTTTTTGGGTGAATAGGTTGAAAACAACAGCTTGGGATGTGAGGAGCTATTGGATTTTTATCTTGGGCAAAGCTCTTACGCTTCCCCATGCTCAAAAAGGTGCCTCCTGCCTATTAGTCACACCCAACTGCATTTCAGACACTGTTGGAAAGCCTAGCCACACAAGCGAGAGCGACTTCATTCGTTTATTAATTTTGCCTTATCGATGTTTCTAGTGACTAACGGTAGGGTACCGCCCACTAAGTTGCTATCTTAGGTGTTGGCACTTGCCCCCGAGGAGACAGAAGACAAGTGAACCAGGTGCCATCACTGGTAAGAAGCCACAACTGCTAACGGTAATCGAATTTTTGTTGTGTTCTTTATTTAACCAGAGGAAGCTCAGACTGGCGCTGCAACCAGCCCTGTTCTATTAGCCCTCTGAAACACAGAGATAAGAAATGAGCTGGAGCTTGCAAGAAGGGACTAGAATTTGGCCTGAAGTCTCTGATTCTAAGGCTCTCAGATTAGGCTCCAAAGTCAAAGCCTTCCAGCAACTTTTAAGTAGCTCTTGAGCAATGCCCAGACAAGCCATTTGCTTAAAAAAATCGGAGGATGCCATGTGGACCAAGCTCTCTGAGAGATGAGACCTTTTGTAGAATTCAAAGTGCCATCTCATTTTCTCCTCCTTAGCCCCACTAGCAGATCCCACTAGAGAGGCCCAGGGGCTGGCACACGGATCATGCCAATTGCAAGTTTACTGACGTCCTTCGATTTCTTTGCATACCCTCAGAATCTGAGTATCGCTCTTGCTAATTTGTCTCTGCTGGCTTCTAACATTGGGTTTGAAATCTAAGAACCGCACCAGGTGCATCAACCTAGACCATGGGGTGGCTTGCTTGAGTGCATTGCCTCTCTCAAATCCCGTCAAGGAAACCCACGTTTAGGGATTTGATCTAGTCATCCTGTATCATTTGCCTCTTTTTCTAGAATAAAAATTTGTCCATTACAATGTAAATTTTTCTAGTCCAACATCGCCTGCAATTTCTGTAACGTTTTTAACAACATTACCCCCCCCCCCGGGAGCAGTACAGCAATGCTATGAGCCAGGAATTATTATTCCCATTTTACAGATGAGAGCTTGAAAGATGAGAGTGTTGCCATGATTGGTTCCAGGCCATAAAACCAGCAAGTGGAACGCTTTTCGCCGGATCAGCACTTTTTTCTCTCTTTATCATGGCCGCTGCTTCGCACTTTGCAAGAGTAGGATATGATCCGCGTTTTTTACACCCGAGGCTGCCTGTGAAAAATAATCTCATGCTGGAATCCAGACACACAGAGTCGTAACCTAAAGTATTGGGTAATGGGTGGCCATACTTTCCTTAAAACCCTGTCAAAGGTGGGGAGCGGATATCCCGAGCCTTAAGCAGTTTCTGATTCAGTATACGCTGTTACTGTGACAGAGAATGCAAACATGGTATTTACTCTCATAGTTATTTTAAATACATACATTGGTGGTGTTAATTTTACGGTTGTTTTATTTTTGTGGAACATTTGCCTAGCAAGCTTTCATTTTGCGAAACGGAAAACTCTTTACCCTGTAAACACATATCTCCTTCCCCCCTCGCTCTTGGGCTCTTCTAGAATAAACTTCCGATTCATAGGGACGTTAAAAGTGCAATGTGAAAATCTTTTTCTCCCCCTTGATGGACTGGAGGGTAAATTGCAATCTATTTCCTGAAAATAAAAACATTTTCCTGTGTAACCACAGTACAGCCGTTCATGCCAGGAAATTAACACTGAAGAATTACCACTATCAAATCCTCAGGCCCAGCTCAAATTTCTCCAGTTCTCATAGTGATGTCTATTAAAGTAAGAAGATCCAGTCAAAGACCGCACTTTGCCGTTGGCTCTCAAATTGCCTTCGTTCCCTTCCATGTGAAATCGTTTGTCCGGATTCTTCGGGATTCTTCTGTCTTTCACGCATGGCCCTGCCTGCAGGGGAAAGGACAGGGCAATTATTTGGCTGAATTCCCCCCAGACTTCAATGGTCTCTGGTTCCTCTTTTGAGAGCTGGGATTGCCCTGCAATAACACAGCAGGGACTTTCTGTTCTTTGCAGTTCATGGTATCAAGTGGTTCGCAATTTTGATTTGTTCCCTTATTGGTTATGTTTGATCGCATATTAAAATGACATTTGCTACTTCCTTCGTGCTGTAAAGGGGAAACTCTACATTTTATTAATTGCAATTAATAAATACTTGCCAGGAAGGCACTCCGGACTAAGTACATATGCCAGTTTTTAACCACCTTGTACATTTCTTTCAGTACATACTATTTATTGACCGAAATTACTATGGTTTTGAGAACTGCCAAAAGTTGGTTTGGTGGCTTTCAGTTTTGTCACCCTGGTACTGGCTGACATTCTACTTTAAGGGAAACAAGGCAGTCTTCCTGACTGCATATTTTTTGGTTGATTATATATATAGCTTTTGAATTGCTGTTTAGAAATATATAGAAGAGCAAAAGCGGTAATTAACAAATCGATTCTGAGTGAAGACATGAATTGATTTTGGGACCCTATGCTTCTTTTGCACAGAGATTATAGTTCAGTCCTCTTAAAATTCTAGAAATTTCTAATGTCATTGTCATGGCTCTGCAGAAAGGAGATATTCAAAAATGAAGATAGGCATTCTAGTGTATTCCTTCATTAGGGAGGAGATGGGTCACTTCCCAGGCCATAGTGCTGGACTCTTTTGTTTTATAAATGTATCTTCATTTGCGTGGTAAAAGTCATGCAGTCATACCAATGGTTTTGCTATAATTTTTATATGTATTCTCATTTGTCTTCAGTAAGAGAAATATTGTTTTACTGAAGCGTGATCTACATCTTTAAATATGTATATCCAGTATGGTCTTTGCATGTAGCACCTCTTCTGCCTCCACAGCCCTTACAATGGTGGCTTTGTTAACTTGGTGTCTAACACCATCAATGCACCAGGGTCTTCCACTCCCCACATTATGAACCACCAGTTTTTGTGTTCACATAATGTCTTGGGGGCTAAAATGTTTTAGAAAATGATGAAAAAAGGTGAACGGGGAATAAAGGGGAATACTGGGAGAAAGGACGAAAACCAGGAGTCTCTATACATCTTAGGAGCATGAGTCCTTGTGAGTGTGTGTGTGTGTGTGTGTGTGTGTGTGTGTGTTTGCTTGAGCACATAGATGTGTGCCTTTGCCCATGTGTATGCAAGAGACGACAGAGATGGAATGTAGGTATCTTTCTCTATTGCAAGCTACCTTATTTTGGGGCATGGGCGCTTTTACTAAAGCTGGAGCTCACCATTTTGATTAAACTGGCTCTCCAGCAAGACCCCAGGATCTGCCGCCATTCCCACCTCCCCAAAATTGGGTTCACTGATATACCCCACTTTCAAGTGTATGATGAGGAGCTGAACTCAAGGTCTCGGCTTACACTACACACGTTTTACCCACTGAGCCATCTTCCTGGGCTTCATGGATCACTTTTTTTTTTTTTATTGCTTGCGATGTTTGAGAAATTGGCTTGCAAGTATTTGTTGACTTATAAGTACTAGGTAAATGCAGAATAAATGAATGAACAATTAAACTTTGTCTAGAGAAACACGTTATTGATATTAATAGTGTCTAAAAAGTACAAATCTGTGACTTAAGACAAATGATTTCTTTTTAATATCATACTAGGAATTGCTTTAGATGTAAAATATGGAAAACTGAGAGCAAATTGGTGAATGAAGAGAAAGTAACTATCGTTGTCTTAAGGTTCATAGACATCCAATGATCAAGTAGAGTGAAGATCTTGAATCTCTACTCCCTCTGTTCCTGCTGGATTGAACAAGACAATACAACTGTCCATATTCTTACCATGTGATATAATTTTGGAGAGTGGTAGCTCAGAATTTTGAGCTTTATAATTATTTGAGTTTATAAAACAGTTTTGATACTTTAATCAGAAGTTATTTATCTGCCAAACCATATAAGAATTGTTTTTAGTTTTGTGGAAATTAATCAGAAGTATTTTTAGTATCTCAAGGTTTACCAAGTACTCAATGATAAGTTTAGAGCCTATTTATGTGTTTATTAAACCTTTAAAACTATCCATTATTATTCATTAGACTATTCAGCTACTTTATAGGTGTGTGACTATTGGATGTAGTGGTCAATTTTGATATTTTTCGCCAATGGAATTTCTGTTCAGATGAATTTCATTATGATAGCATACTTTAATCAAGGAAGTAGAACCATCACTATGAGTTTTAAAAAAACAGTTCTGAGCCAATATCTTAAAATCATTTCTTTGAGAGTTTGATGATAATTTCATATCTTGACTTGGAGACCCCGTGATGATATGAAAAAAAAAAACAAAATATGTGCGTGAAGAAGAGATACAGAAAGCACAGATGTAGTGA
Source organism: Alexandromys fortis (assembly GCF_014885135.2). Classification (NCBI taxonomy): domain Eukaryota; kingdom Metazoa; phylum Chordata; class Mammalia; order Rodentia; family Cricetidae; genus Alexandromys; species Alexandromys fortis. Next base: position 6,359,924 of record NW_026067986.1, on the reverse strand, counting down.
TGCTAAGAACAGAAGTTTCATGTGAGGACTCATCCTGCATCACCCTTTATACTCTGTGCAAATATTGGGTAATCTAATCCATGCTTTCAGATGCAAGCTTCTATCAACTGTGCTAGGAAAAAAAAACGGGAAGACTTCCTGAGCACTGAGATTTTTGGTATTTCACCCAAATCCTGGCTATAAAGATGTACTCAGTTAGTAAAAAGTCAACAAACAGCATTTGAAATGCCATCGCCTATTGGTTAATACTTCCTATTAATAACTTGCTTTAGGAAAAAAAAACACATATCCATATTCCATAACACAGGGCAAGTCTTCACTTGGCTGCACTTGCCTGTTTATGAGAATGCTATTTCCACTAAGGTGTGAAAATGATGGTTAGTTGCTACATGTTTGAGATGAAACATTTTTCAGAATATATAACAGAACTTGTGAGTCATAATTAGGAGGTGTTTTAATGGAGCCAAGGACTCGGTGCAATCTGCTTTGAATTTGGCAAGGTTACTTACCATCTTCACATTATCACGCCTTTGAAGCCTGCTCATCCTTAAGGAACCTTACTGTTGAGAACACACTTGTCACAAAGATGGTCTTGTTCATGTGGTTCAACAGAAGACATAAAGATCCATGACTATTGTAATAATCAATGTTAGTGTCTGATTTGACAAGTTTATGATTAGTAAGTGCACAGGTTTTCAGTTTATCAGGACATAATTTGCCAAATACTGTGGCCTGGTCATACTAGCCTACAACGAATGGAATTTGTAAAGGGGTCTTACATTCAGAGTAGATTGCTAAAGCCAGTATTCTGTACATGTATTTTTATGTGAGGTGTCTTTTTTACATTGATCCAGTTCATGCTCCTGATAATGTTGGTGGTGATAATTTTGTTTGTTTCATCTTCTCGTAGGTTATTTTTTTTTTTCAGGGACAAGGGTCATATCTTTATGAATCTCATCAGCTCTCATCCTCACACTAAATATAAAATGACATGCTTAACAGCTGCAATTATTCCATCCAGTTTTCTCTGGAACAATTTGAGCCTGAACTGGTGACTATGCTATGCCCGAAGGTATTGCTAAACATGGTTAATATTGAACTTTCTCTTATTTCTCTTTCTCTCTTGTGTACATATGTAAAATAAAACTGCATATAAAAACTGGGCAGCAGAATGGCTGCTCATAAAAGTAATTAAGGTGGGCATCTGGTTAAGACACGTGCTTGATTGTTTTGTTCAGCTTCTTTAGAGCTCAGCATTTTCCACAATTCCGTATTTCTCTAGTGTGCATAAAGCAAGCCCCACTCACAATTGGTTACCTCTCCAAAAATTTCTCATTATTATAACTTCTAGTGATGATACTTTCTGATTAATCAGTATATAAATTTCCTGACCATTCTTTCAACTGAAGTTTGAGCTGATTCTTGTGTTTTCTCCAGTTTCATTAGATCTGCATGGTTATACGCAGTTGAAACAGGATAGTTATTAAGTAGAAGTTAATGATTTTTCCAATGTACCTATTGAATGGAGAGGCATATTATTGAACATGCTTATAGTAAATACTGATATAATACCAGTATTTTGTTGACTCATACATCAACCATCATGGATCTCTTCTCGAGTGATATTTTTGGGCGGTGAGTAGATCGAAATGGCATAAATAGATAGAAATGGCAAATTGCTTGACTGTTACATTGCATGCCCTAATCTTGGGGTTGCAATTTTATTTATTTATTTATTTTTATTGAAAATGGAGTCTATTCTCATACAATATATCCTGTATCTACTCCCCCTCCCCCATCCCTCTCAGTTCCTCCCCACATGCTCTCCATTCTTGATCTACTCCTTTTTGTCTCTCATTAGGAAAGAACAGGTTTCTAAGAAATAGCAATCACACGTGACAAAATAAAATATAGCCAAAAGAAATAAAAGTTTTCATATTGATGTTCGACACAGCAACCCAAAGGGAGGAAAGGATTCCCAATAGCAGGCGCTCTAAGAATCAAAGACCCATTTGTTCTCACAGTCAGGGTTCCCATAACAATAACAAGCTAATAATTATGATATATACTTAGAACATTCAGGAGACCTGGGGCAGACAGACCTGTGTAACCCCTGTGCTTGCTGTTTGTGTTTCTGTGAGCTCATATGCTCCTTGCTTAGTTGATTCAGAGACCTGTGTTCTCCTGGTGTCCTCCATTCCTTCTGACTCTTATAATACTTCAGTGTTTTCTTCAACAGGATTCCCTCAGCTATGAAGGGAGGGATTTGATGGAGAATTCAAATTTAAACTCTCTCTTCACATAATGTCTGGCTGTGGATCTTTGCATCTGTTCCCATCTGCTTCAGGAGGAAGCTTCTCTGAAGATGATTAGATAAGGCACTGATCTATGCATATAGCAAAATAAAATTAGGAATAATATGTAGTACTTATAGTTTTAGCTAGAGCAATAAGACAACTAGAGATCAAGATGATAAGAATCAGAAAGGAAGAAGTCAAATTATTGATATTTGCATAAGTGACCCTAAAAAGTCTACTAGAGAACAGCTACAGCTGATAAACATTGTCAGAGCAGTGGATAATTACAAGATTTACTCAAAAAAGTAGTCCTCCTATATATTAAAAAAAAAGAGAAACAGATTAAAGGCAATATCACTGCTGAAAGAATTTTAAATCTTTGCATGTTTCTCCTGCTTTTGCTGACACCATAACCTTGATTCATGCCTTAGTAGCCCCATGCTTATTACTATAACTGTTTTTATGTATGATTTTAATAGAACTTTGTGTTTCTAATTTTAGATGCTTAGCATTCTTTTTATTGTTCTGAAGTTTACTGCTTGGGTATTATTGTATAGGCTGATAAATGTCATTTGTTCATGCATTTCAACTTCTACATTAAATTCTATTGTAAGAATTTACACTGCCTGCATTCCTATTTATAGACTAGATAAAGATAAGTATTATTCTGCTTCTGTGTAGAACACGTATTTAGTGATAGCAACAGCTGTGTTTTCTTTCTTATTATACTTATATTACTGATATGGGTGCTTTGTATTCAATAATTTCATTCAAATGGTAAATGCACATCTGGACAAATACTTGTGTTTTGCCCAACATTTGACCCGAGGACTCTTAGTCTAAACTCTGCCAAGAAAAAGACAGTATGTAGAATGCAGATAATTTTAGATACAGCTTGGTAAAAAAAATTCTTTTTAAAGAAATGGGCAATTGGAAAAAAATGTTAAGGGTTATCTTGTAAGTTCAGGGATCACTCCTCAAGCTTATTCTTCAGGAAAAATTTGGGGTAACAGCTGAAAATCACAGAGACAGTCTTACAAAGACATGTGGTCAGGACTTTAAGAAGAGACACACAATAAAGGAATGTTTGCTACTTCTATCTGCTTAGTGCTCCGGGCTATGCTTTTCCTTAGATGACCATGACGGTAAACCAAAAGCCAAGGGTCAGTGTTACTGTTCCTAATTATGGCCATGGTGCGTTGAAGAGGATGAAGAAGTATCTCAGCTCACCTAGTTCTAGCTTGCATTGTCCAGATACCTGGTATTTTCAGGAATATTTCTTCTTGTTTATTTATATGTATATAATTTAAACTCACTTCTCCTTTATTTTTTTCTGGCACCAGATAGTCACAATGCCAAACAGGTCTTCATTTGGTTGCTGTCCATTTTAGTGTTCTCATTGCTTTTTCTACATACTATTTACTTGTTTTCTATTTACTCAGAATTTCAATACTATACTTAACTGTTTTGGATATTTTGTGTGCTGCCTGAACACACAGTGTAGCTCTCTTCTCTGCTTGGGAGTTTCCTGTTTATGTAACTAATCTTGTGTCTGGTATACCATTTTGAAAGATGGTATTCATTGTTTTTCTTTAAAATTAGAATTATATTTTAAAGTATGTTTACAAATTGTTTGGCTTTTCTTTTCTGAATTTTGTCTTAGAAACAACACGATTGAGAAATCTTTGTCCTTTTCTATACACAATCAATCTAGTATTTATCTTATATGTTCAGGCCATTGCCTATTAGTCTTTGTTTGACCTAGCTAGTTATCTGGGATGATGGAAACTCAGTTGAGAAAATGCCTCCATCAGATTGGCCTCTAGGCACATTTTTGTGGCATCTTCTTGATTAATGACTGCCGTGGTCATGACCAACCCACTTTAGGTGGTGCAAGTCTTAGAGACATTGATCTAGGGTGCATAAGAAAAGCAGCTGAGTGAGCCATGAAGAGAAAGCCAGTAAGCAGTGTTCCTTCAGGGATCTAACTTCCTGTGAGAAGGAGGTGTAAGCCGGAAATGGAAGCTGAATAAATCCTTTCCCCATGTGGTGTCTTCAATGACAATGGCTACTGTCGACACACATGTTTGAATACTTGGCCCCCCAGTTGGCAGAACTACCTGAAAATGATCAGGAAGTGTGGCATTGTTGGAGGAGGTGTGTTCTTGTGACTGCTTTGAGGTTTCAATAGCCCATACTATTCCCTATTTCTATGTGTCTGTGTCTTTCTCTGTCTCCGTCTGTACCTGTCTCTGCTCTGCCTGCCTCTCCCACCATCATGCCTGCGTATGTGTGTGTGTGTGTGTGTGTGTGTGTGAGAGAGAGAGAGAGAGAAAGAGAGTGAGTGCGTGCGCGCATGCGCGTTTCTGTCTACTGCTTGTGGATAAGATGTAAAGTCTCAGCTACTGCTTGCCTCTCTGCTGTTAGGTTCCCAACTCTGGGTCACTCCCTGGAACATGAGCCCCCAAATTAAATGTTTTCTTTTGTAAATTGCTTTGGTCTTAGTATCTTTTACAGCAATAGCCAAGCAACTAAGGCAAACCCATGTTGTTGTTGTTTTTTTTTTTGTTCGTGATGTCTATTGCAGCAGCAGAGAAACCTAGCTAGGACACTTGCCAAACCTAAGTCATTAAGTAAATTCAATTTGTTTTATCCACTTATTAGCTTTGAGGAGATGTAAATTATTGGTCATAAATGTCTATTATGTTATGTTCCTTCTGCTATGTTAATAAAGTCCTGCCTCTCTTGCTAACACGTCTGCTTCTGAGGCAGCTGCATCGCATGCTTAGCTTGGCCTTGTTTCTCACACACAAATTGGGAGTGAACAAACATGGACTTAGCTGTCGGGGACACATATTTATTTAGTTCCTGGTAATAAGTCTCCGTGTTTTATTCTCTAGACCTCTATGTTCATATTAACACATAATTTATTATTCTTTTAGTCTCTGGTTCTGCATTACAATGGCTTTTCTTTTTCATGAACAAAGGGCTCCTATATAAAAAATTTCAAGTAATAATATCTTCACGAGAGAGCCCCTTAGATGATTATTCAGTAATAAGTGACAAGAAAATGCTTCCGAGGTTCCTGGGTAGTAATAAATATCCGTTACTACCTCACCCTGATGGCGAGCCTCAATAGTCTGGAGGGAAAATGAAATGAGGGTAATAGCTTTTACTTCAGAAGTACTCACGCTATACCAGATGCAAGGCTTATCTGCACTGTCTAAGTTAACTTAGCTAGCTCGTAAGGGCAGAATCTATGAAGTCGCTACTGTGAATATTCACATTCAAAAGTTAGGACATTGAACTGAAAGACAGAGGGCTGGAGTCTGGATACGGAAAAGACTGACACAATGTGTTGAGAATCGTGTGAGCAGATACCGGATGCATTCAGTCTGGGTACCTCTGTTCTTCCTTCCAGCACTGGAACTGGCAAGGCAAACGTGAAACAAACTCAAAAATAGTCAGTCTGTGTTTCACTCAGTGCAATGGCTGACATTTACTTCTACTGTTACTAATTTTACACGGTGAGTGATAATATTTTCCACCTATGAAAGTTAGGTCATTCAGACAAGACTAAATCAAGTTTTAAGCTGGTCCTAACTGAATTTTTTTTCTCATGGAATTAGGATATCTAGTACGTTTTTCATATGCATGCTTTGCTCATGTGTTTTACCCTCATGATTGAGAAGGCAGGCACTGAAGTCCGGATACCATGTAGACATTCTGACGATGAGAAAGGCAAATAGACTTTTGTTATTTAAGGAAGGATTTTGCATTCCAAACTATCAAACTTCCAGAAGTTAAGTGCCTACAGATATGATACAAATGCCATAGTCATTTGGAACTGTACATTAATTCTTGTGAAGTATTTATTTCAGCAAGCCTAGACTAAATCTAATCATTCAGATTTTAACAAACTTGCAATTTACTGTAAATACAACGCTGAAGGAGCAGCTCAAATAATACCCACAAGCAATTGTACATATCCAGGTAATTCTCTCAGACAGGTTTTCAAGATATTGCAGTCACTAGTCCCTTAACCCCTGTGGTTTTTCTGACTGAAATACATAGTTAAAGCATAAAGCTGAATCTACATATGAGACAAAACATGCCATATTTATTCTTTTTTCTGGGTTACCTCATTCAGGATGACTGCTTTTAGCTCTACCCTTTTACCCGCAAATTTCCCAATTTTAGTTTTCTTAATATCCGAAAAATATTCCACAGTGTAAATGTACCACAATTTTATTATGCATTCTTTAGTTGATGGTTATCTATGTTGGTTTCAAATTCTGGCTCTTCTGAATAGAAAAGCAATGGGTGAGAAATTATTTCTGTAGCAGGATGTCAAGTTTTTGGGTATATATCTGAGATTAGTATAGCTGGGTTGTGTGCTACATCTATTTTCAGAATTTTAATGAATGTCTACACTGATTTCCATAGCCGGAGCCCAAATTTGCACTCAGACCAAATATAAGCAAGTGCTCCCCTTACTCCACATTCTTGTCAGCTTATACTATTATTTGTTTCATGCATGACCTTGGTCACTCTGAGATAACATCTGACCACTAGGTAGTTTTAACATATATTATGATGAATAGGGTACTCAACAATTTTAGAAAGTTTCTGAGCCATTTGTGTTTCACCTGATCAGAACTTGTGTTTACTTTTATACCCCATTTTTATTATATCATGTTCTTTTCTTCATATTCTTTTTTTTGTTCTTTATATATTCTAATACCAAACCTCTATTAGATATATGAATGATCAAGATCTTTTTCCATTCTCTGGGCTGTTGCTTTGTGTGAATGACATTGTCCTTTGCTGAGCAGACACTTTCTCGTATCATAAAGTTTCATTTATTATTTTTTTTTGGTTTTAGTACCTTTATTCTCAGTGTCCTCTTCAGAAAGTTCTTGCCCATGTGAGTCAATTCAAATCCATTTGCTATTATCACTTCAGTCAGATTAAAGGATTCTGGCCTTTGCTGAAGTCCTTGATCCATTTGAAGTTGTGTTTTGTACAGGGTAATAAATGTAGATTTATTTGCATTTTTTCACACGAGGAGGACCGCTTGAGGAAGATTCCGTCTTTGCTTCCAATGAATATGTTTGTCTTCCTTCTGAAAATTCAGGTGCTCAAAAGAGTGTGGAATTTTATCTGGATCTTCGATTTGATTTGGGTTTATGCCCATGAGTGGTGTAGTTGGCCTATATTACAGTTCTAATTTTATTTAAGAAGCCTTCACACTGAATTCATAAAATGTTTTAATTTTTATTTTACTCATGCCATGAATTTCTCCAAAGTCATTATTCTTAAGGTTCACATCTGTAAGAGAAAAAATATACATAAAATCATTTGTTTTTGTTGCCCAGTGTAGAAGGTAGCTTCATTCATCTTATTCTTCTTTCAATCATGGCATTTCAAAAGACTTTTACTGAAGACATTTCCTTACTTTGGTTGCTGGAGTAGTGCATTGTTATGGCTGTGACAATATTAAAGTCTAATGCTGACTAGGCAGTTTAGGGCTTTAACGTACCCTTAAAAAAGACTTTGAAGAGAATTATTGTTGCTGATCTATATTAGTTATTCTTCTAATGCTGTGATAAAGCACCATGGCCAAGGCAACTCATAGAGAAAATGGTTTACATTGGCTTAGAGTCCCAGAGTTATAGCGTCCATAATGGTGGGGCAGAGGCAGCAGGCTGGCATGGATGTCTGGAGCAGGAGACTGAGTTCACATCCTGAACAATCACAAGCAAGGAGAGAAAATGGCAAACAGCAAAAGTCTTTAAACTCTCAAAGCTTGCCTACGGTGACTGACTTCCTCCAGCAAGGCTGAATGAACCTCCAACTACCCCCTGGCTCATAGCCCCACAGTATCACCAGTTGGAGGCCAGGTTGTCAATTATATGAGCATACTCATTCGCGCATCCACACTCATTCCAATATATGAGCACACTCATTCAAATTACCACATGATCATTCAAGTTTTTAAAATTCAAGTGTATAACATTCACTCATTTTCCAAAACTGCGAAGCTTAATATATAAAAATAATATTTTCAGGAAAATGATCAAATTTCTATTTATATTTTTTGATGAGTTTCTGTCTGCATGTGTGGGAACTTTGTCCCTATCTGCTGCCATGGAGATTAGAAGGCAATGTCGGATCCCAAGGAACATGAGTTACAGAGAGTGTGAGCTGCCATATACATTCTAGGAACCAAACTTGGATCTTCTGCAAGAGCAGTCAGTGCTTTAAATGGCCATGCCATTAAAATGTTGTTTGATTTCTGTTATAATCTATAACTATAAATAAAAAGAGAAAGTTGTAGAAACTACTTATTCATTTTCTGGAAAATATAGATATTTTTAAATAGATTTTTTTCTCTTCTTCATAGAAGTTATATGTACCATCCCAACCCTTCCCATTCACACAAGGGTGGAAGCAGACAGTCTCTTCTCCATAAGGAGGGGTGACTTCTAAGAGATCTCCACCTGGAAATAGAATAAAAGTCTATTAAGTGGTGGTAATGTCAGATATCTGCAGGCTGAATCAGTGTGCCTCATCAGCATCACCCATGAACTTGAACAAATACGTATTAATAAGGAACAAGGTTCCCATCCACACCACCATTGCTGGCACTAAGATGATGTTTAATGAAACACTCCTAGGTAGAGATTGATGAAGACCAGATGGCAACAGAGCTCTCAAGGAGCTTTTGAACTACAGCTGAAGCAGATAACTTCATGCAGAGAGCTCACAAGAAACCCTTTAAAGATAAACAGAATTACAGTTCCAAGCAGTGCCCTCGAAATGCAGATGGATGGGACACGTTGAAAATGGGATCATTTATTTGACCAGAGCATTTGGTTGGCAAGGTCTAAACTAGCCCTGAGACTAGGGTGGGCTACAAGAATGTACTAGAACCACATGAGTTTAGATACATAAAGTAGAATGCAAGAATGATTTTAACAGTGCTGATCTTATATCTTTTGACATATATTTGAAAAAACACTTATTTCCTGAGAAGACAACTTTTAATTATTATTATTATTATCACTACTTTTTCCAGAAGAGCACATACTTATTATTAATAATGCCTTTAATATATCATTAACATTTTTAAATAACAATATTTCACCTTAGAATCATAAGTTAACAACAACCCTAGCATCAGACACAAGACACCTCATTTCTGGAGCTTGGTTAGGGTAGTGTAAGTTACTACCAAATCCATATAGACTATTGTTGTTGGCTTTTTTTTTTTCCTCTCAGAGGTTCAAGGTCAGCTCCTATTGCTGAAGAAACTTTGAAAATAGTTATCAGGACTCAGTTATGCAAGCTGGATCTAACACAAAAGCCTTCTTCCTATTGTCTAGATTCCACAGTACCAGAAAATACAATGTATGCTGTTAAGGCAGGGAAGCATTAGTAGTTACAACACCCAGGAACACGACAGTAAGCAACATGGCAAGATATACATACAGGTCATATGTGGCACTCACATGTTGGTGATAATATAAGGCCCATAGCTCATTTTATTTTCTAAGCAAAAAAACTTTAGTAAACTAAATGTGATTTTTAGAAGAACAAATAACACCAGTTGTCCGGTTATGTTAGATTCTGAGGAATAAGTTAGAAAATAGAACATTAGCTTAAAATCTGTTTGTTTTGATAAAATGCCAAAGCACTGCTAAATCTCCTGATAGCATTTTTTCTTCAACTGCAGAACAACGTTTTTACTCTAATGTATACTATGTGGCATTATGCAAAAGGGAGGTGCTCACGAATGTAAGTATCAAGTGACTAATGCACTTTTATTGGCTGGACTATAACGTGTGCCTTGCTCTCCCTCATCCCCTCCTCTCTCTGAAAATGTAGCCCAAGGCAATTCAATTTGTGCTTGATCCGAGGTGATGACGCATCGCTCTCCATCCACTCGGGACTGTGCGGCTTCTGGGACGGGAGCTGTTCAGACAGCATTAGCCTAATCAGGCTTCCCTTCCCTTCCTGCCTGACGGGAAAGAGGACACCTGCTTGTGCAGCTTCAAAGTGTTGAGATCTCTTTGCTTTCCTGTGGTTACTCTACATATTCTCTGGTGAATTAAATAAGGGGAAGGCATTATAGTTTTAAACTCTGATACCCCATTAAGATAAATATGCACCCAACGAGCCAAGAAATTACCCACACTGCTGCCCCTATCTCCTCTCACTGGCAGTGAGCTGCCTAATCATGTTGGTAGTCTTTTGTGTTCTTAAACCACTGGCTATGAAATTTTGGCCAAGGACCATATTTAAACACATGTTTAGTATATGCATAGTGTAAGCAATGAGTACACCTTCAATTAATAGGCAAGAAAGACTAGTCTGTCTTTTAATAATGAATGTAGTAGGGTTTTTTTTTTTCAGTTTGGATGCAAACAGACAAAACCCAGTGGGTATGATTTATAGCCCCAACGCTTTTGCGCCTGCCAGTGTTTTGTAATTCAAATAACTACTCTTACAAACACAGCTCACCAAAACATATAGAGTATTTTGAAAAACAAGCAATTTTTGTCACTTTAGTAACACTTGGGGTTTATAAAAAAAAAATCTGTAACATAGCAATTTAGGGCGAGTCGAATTTAAAATATGTCCTTGCTGAATAGGTCAGGTGACAGAGGAATGAAGCAATTTCAGGGGACAACACGGAGAGCCAAAGCCAATTATATCCCTGTGTTATTCAGGAACATAGCTACCTGCCTGCACAGAGCCGCAAATGCCCCCGCATTGTGATCTATGGTCACGGGAGGGAAGCTCAATTTTCTCACAAAGGAAACAGACTAAGCAATAGTCGACAGAGCAGAATGCTGTTAGGGTGGAACACATGAAGAATCTAATAAGCATGATGCGAATATTTTAACCAGCACATTTTAATAATGTGTTTTCAAGCAAAAGCTGGGCTCTGCTGTAAAGAAATCATTGCGGGCAGCTTGGCATAATTATGCAGCTATTCTGAGCTGGGTTTCCTCTAAAGAAAGAGATCTCTTGATTTCAATTTGCTTTTTCTCTCTCCTCCTCCTCCTCCTCCTCCTCCTCCTCCTCCTCCTCCTCCTCCTCCTCTTCCTCTTCCTTTCCTCCTCCTCCTTCTCTTCTTCAAATGTTTCTGCACAGTTAAAACAGCAATAGCAACAATAACAAAAAACCACAATATACTTAGTTGAGCATCGCCCTACTTTCTCAACTTGGTAAGTTGATCTTAGTGGTATAGGATTTTGACTTCCGCTAATCAGTAGGCTGAGGCAGTCTGATCGCAAGTTTAAGATCAATGCAGTCAGCTTAGTGAAAAACTTTCTCAAAAAAGTTTTAAAGCACATTATATAAATGTCTTGTTTATAGCTGAGGAATTAATAACTGCCTATTTTCAGTGCCTTGTGCAATCATAACTATGCAGTAAAGGCAGTTTACTGAAAAGAGACACACTTCTGTTTAAGGTAGAGAGTAATAACTGTCTATGGGTACAAACATATATTTAGGAGCCAGTTTGATGCTAAATCAGTTTTAGCTAAACAAAATGATTAAGTTCCTTCCTAAGATTTATGACCTCCCTCACTTTCCTACCATGTTCTTTTATATAGGTTGATAGTACTAGGTATGGATTCTCTTTTATGGAATGGGCATCAAATCCAGAGGCCAGTTCCTCACACCCAGAACAGTCATGGCAATGAGATACTCCAGAAACAGTGGAAGACAGATGGAAAAATTGAAGGTAAGGAGAAGGGCTGTAAAATATCATCTAGACAGGACACAGTCATTGTAATCACTAGCTAGCTCTCAACAGCTGTGGATGTCTAAATCAGATCTACATAAGGAATGGTTGGTGTACAGCTGTCCTTGGATAGAGCAGGACTGCAGGAACCCTGCCTCCTACTATTTCCTACTGATAGAGTGGGGAGGAAATAAAAAGAGGTGAAGACAGACAGACAGACAGACAGACACACACACACAGACAAAGATATCAAAGTTAATTTTAAAAATCAAAATTACTTATTATATAACTCAGTAGCAAAGCACTTATCTAACTTATGCAAGCCCCTAAGCTACACCTCTGAACCTATCACTATCATTAATAGAGTAAAATACATATGGAGAAATCTATGCAATCCTGTGATGTAATTTTGTTTCTTGAAGCAAACATTTATCTTCAGCTATATATGAATACAGATTTATTTATCCCAATGAGAATTAATGCAGAGATTTTAAAAAGTCCTGTAAACAGTATACATCAACTATCCAAAAGGGAGGAAATTCTTAATTCAAAATACGAGTTCATAGTTTTAGGATTATATCTCAAAAATGGCATAAAGTATATATAGCTAAAGTCTTCATCTCATGGAATTATAACAGCATGACAAGATAATAAACTCTACTCATGAAAGTTTACAGTGAACATTTTTCAAGACTTTTAAAGAATTCATGAAAAGCAATGTTTCACAGTGTAATTATAATAAAAATGTAGATGAGACCAAATCATGCATTTCCAGTGAGAATTAATGAGACAAAATTTATTAGTTTCTTAAATCAAGTTTTCATGATCATGTTTGTTTAATATTAGTGTCTAAATTCACCAATAATTATGGTTGACAATTTATTAATAAATAATAATTTAACTAAATTAAATCTATCCTGAATTTCAATCAGTGATAGAGCGAAGCTTTAATACAAATATGTTCCCTATATTTAAAGATCTAGACTGTTCCATTTTTTAACAAGTTGTATTGACTATCATGTTTTCTTCAACTAAGCTGAATGTTATGGCCTATAGGGTAATACCCAAATACTCCCATTAAGATGCTCAACATTATTATGCTTCCTGGGAAACATCTGCCTTTTGTATATACTTAGTTGTGAATTCATAATAGAAGCAGAGCCAAAGTTTCTTCTACCTATAATCATATGCATTTAGCTATGCAGATAGCATCAAGTCATCAGAAATTTCAAAAGGGAGTCATAATATGATTGAGCATATTTTAGTCCCTTGCAACATTCAACAGAGGTCTTATTTTCTTTAGAAAAATCTCTTCATTTTTATGTTTAGCTAGTGTCTTTGAAATAGTAACCATTCTATTTCACAGGCACAAACATCTGCAGTCTACTTTCTGCAAGTTCGGAAGCGCAGTTGGTTCTGTCTTTCTGTTCAATATGCAACATGTATCATCTGTGTAATCTTGGCTTTTGTAATCTTGAGATCACTAAATTTGATAGAAAAGTAAAGATTAATGACTTGAATGGCATGGTGATGGAAATTATATGTTCAGAAAAATTTTGATGTAGTTATGAATGGCAGCGACTTACCAAGTCATTGGGAGAATTTTTATTGTTGAGAAGAGCAACTTGATTCTGGATGGCTGTTTTCAGTGTGTTTGTATAACTTTTATATTTTTTTAATCCCAGAAAAATGTCTTAGTTATAGATATTAATGTTTCAAATATTTAGTTGGAGCAAATCAAGTTCATATTACTACATATTTCATAAGATTCATTGTGTTATCTATTCTTGCTTGTTAGAAAGAATATTTAATCTGTGTGTCAAATTTTGGAAGAAATGGATGCTTCTACTGATTCAAATTCCATTTGAAGACAAGGAAAGCCTTCTACTTTGCCCTAGCAGTCTTGCAGTATCCTACCTGCAATCATTCATCCCTTGGGAAAGTGAGACAGTAGCATTATGCCTGCATGTTACAAGGACCAAATGAATGGGATTCATGGTAGGCATGGGATTTTTTTACGTGTTATTTTATGCTATATTTTAGTAGCTGTTTTGATTGATTTCAATAACACAAAAGAAAAAAAATTAACTGTGGTCCTCCTGTGCCTTCTGGGTCAAATATAAGTAGAGGAACAACCATGTGCCTCAATAATTTGACACAGATTCTAAAGAAGAAAAAAATCAGACTTTATACAATTTTTATGTTTGGAAAACCATTGTAGACTTGGGCAAGTAGGTACAAAGGGATGCTGAACATATGCTCTTTGCTTGTGACATGCCAAAGAAGACAAGAACCAACAACCTAGCAGAACAGAAGCAATAAATGGCATTGACCAGAAAGGAAGGCACTCTTATTTGGATATAACATTATGTCTATCTCCTCTGTCTGTCTGTCTGTCTGTTTCTGTCTCTCTATTCTCTCTTTTTCTGTGTGTATGTGTGTGCACGTGTTTGTGTATGCATTTCTAAGCAACACGTAAGATAAAGTTCATGGAAATAGTTTCTTATATACATATATGATTGGAAACAGGGAACACGAGACAGTAACATGAAAGACTTCGTTCATTTTGCTTTAATCCAAAGCACTTGGCTTCATCTCTATTGAGATGGAGGAACTGCTTGATACAAGCCCTAACAATGTGCTTTAATGTCACGAGCCGTGCCTTTTTTTTTGTTCATTGGTATTCAGTTAAGAAAAATTCAATTCCGAAAGGCATTTGAATCCAGCGTTTCTAAAGTGTCTGGAGAAGGAGCTCAATTGCAGGCTGTGCCTCTCACATCCTAGTTAATTTGTGACGACTCTAAGGGCGGCTGTGAAAGAAGCCTTCTGCGGCCATCAGCACTCTTTTCCCCAATGGCTCCCTACAAATCATCTCACACACCACAGCAAGAGGCTAGAAGCTAAAAAAAAAAAAATGAATACAGCAGTAATTTCTTTCTGACAATGATTTGACACCCGGCTGATGGGAGAAGCTAACTGCATGACCTCCAGACTGTTAGCTTTGCCGACAGAGATTCACTTCATACACCCATGGGGCTATGGATTCCTGCTAATAGCAACAATAGGATGGATGATAAAATTATGGCAGGCAAGAAATGCTTTCTCAATTAATTTCCCATCATGTTAAGGCTATTATCATTGGATGTCATCTAGCAAAAGGAGGAAAAAAGTGTCTAGTACCTCTGAAAGTTCCTTTTAGAGCAAGGCATGAGAGTTGATAATAGCAAACCAGACCCTTAAAACCATTTACCTTCAAGCCAAGCTTTTGTAATATTGATCGACAGGAACTGAAAAGTGAACTGGGGTTTAAAGTTAAGCATGCCGGATGGGGTAGAAACGTACATGTGTGAGTCTGGAAGTCACGGCTGAGATGAAGGGGAAAAAAAATCTTTAATTACTTAGATTCTGACCAAAGCAGAAATACAGTGAACGCGGTCTCTGAGAGTGTTTATGTAGGCCGCTTGCTTCCGATAAACCATCCCTATTCAACTGAAAGCAGTGAAAAACATCAGGTATACGTCCGTGCAAGTGAATTCTGATTTCCTTTTATATTTCACTTTTTCCACTAAACAATTGAAATAATTTTACTGCATTTTATCCTGTTTATAAACAGCTGATAGATCAACCATTAATGTATTTTCACAACCCTAACAGAGAAAGGATAATACTAAATGTAATTTTCCCATTACAGAACAGATCTCACGGTAGTAGAAATGTTCAGTGTGGTACTTCGCTTCCATGGTTATTTTTTACATTCCTTTAAACATCATGTGGATACAAGGAATAGCCTTAATTGTAAGTAGGCAATGAAAAGTAGTTCAGATAAAAATACAATTTTATTCGTATAGACGTACTTGTGGATTTGGGCATCTATATAAGAGGATGCAATTCTGGAAATAAAAAAAGTAGCTGATTAAGAGCTCTGAGTTAAGGACTGCATCAGGTTTCGTGAAGGTGGCAAGTTGTGTGTTAACAGTAGTGGATCCCACTGAAACCTAAAACATCAACTATTTCTCTCCCCCACTGTCATTTTTCTCACTATTTCTTGCTTGCCTGTTAACGGGCGATTTTGAATGTTAATCAAGATAACATTTATTTGTCTAAATTAAGTATTCAAGCGACATAATACACTCATCCATACATTACTTACAATTTTTTTACATGGATCAGAGTTTCATTTAAAATGTAAGAAATGCTTATATATAAAAGATGCTTTATTAAACAAAAAAAGTAATGTTCTTAAAGGTGATTTTTACATCAGGGAAAATTGCATGAAATCTTTGTGAATTTTTATTTTATTTTTTTTTTAGTAGCCTTCACCAGTTACAAACACACCATCTTTTGATGCTATACATTCTACGTATTGGGTGCTTTCACGTGTTTCTCGTTCAGTCACACCCTGGAAGATATTATGAAACTGAATAGTATTTCTTAAGAGACACTCATTCGTATCCCAGTCCTGGTTCTTTTCACTTCTTACTAACGTGGATACATGCAAACATGTCCCTGAACTCTAGGACCTGATGCGAAGGTGCGTGACCACTCTGCCATTTTAATTTCAGTAAATTTTTTCATACTGAGTTTTGAGTCGTGCTGAAACTCTGCCTCTGAAATAGATTTTTGTGTATATTTCAGTGTACTAAACTTCTTAGGATATTGTTTGGAGCTCTTCAGTTCAAAAAGCGGAAAAGGCGAACGTGGTAGGTATCACTTGAGTTTGTTGGAAATAGAACAGAAACAAAGAGAAAGAGAGAGAGAGAGAGAGAGAGAGAGAGAGAGAGAGAGAGAGAGATCCAGTTCAATGTTTCAATGGAACTGTCACCTCTCACCCTAGTACCTAAGAGCCTATGGTGTATGAGCTAATATCTAGAGGAGTCATAACACGCTGTTCCATCCCTCAGCATTCCCACTGAACAAATATTATGGATTACAGCTGCTCTTTTTTTTATTTTTAGTGCCCAAGTATTTATCAGGTGCACATTATATCCCTCAAACACATGTTTAAATTTTCTCTAACTGTGACCTTAGGGCACACATTCCTAAAAGACAAGATGCCTCGAAATATGTGTACATTGTAATTATGACTGGCAATTTCATTCCATAAAGTTTCAGGGCAATATTTTCTTGAGACAAAGCAAAAAATGGTAATAAAATATAACAGTAAATTTACATTAGTTGTAATTTAAATTTTTCACAGGACAATCAGTACGACAAAATGCATAAGGAAAATCCAATATCACTTGCTTTGGAACAATGAGAAGGTATTTCAGAAAAAATAGAAAATAGGTGTGTGTGTTTGTGTGGTGTGTGTGGTATATTGTGTGCTTGTGTGCGTATGTATATATGTGTGTGTGCATACATGCATATAGTTTGATTCTCACAAAATCAAAGTGATAATTAATTCAACTAATTAATTAATTAATATAACGATTATTATTAATATTACACATATTATGTTCTATTTGTTTCAATATTGCATCTGTTGATTGCTTATTTTGAAGTATTAAATATACTTTTTACTATGTGATGTTAATTAAATCACCTGTAAGACTCAAATATTAATTCCTAGTGTGATATACTCTATTGATTACATCATTATCCTCCCCCTCTTCAACTTTCAGTACTGTTGTTTCCTTCACCTACTTACTTTGAACACTTCTAAGTCTGACTGATGCTATGGATGTGTTAATATAAACCACATAGAGACTCTACACATGCTTTGTGTGAGTAAGATTGTAGCTACACATTTTTCAGATTCACTGGAAGAACACATTTCCACAATCAGTGAACCCTTGAAAGGCAAATCGTGTGGAGTGGACCTGAACTATCAGATCAGGAAGTTGAAGGGATAGGACTTCGTGCCCAGCTCTCTCGGATTTGTCCTTGATTGGTCTTGAGCAGGTCTTGTGTGTATGGGTCTTTGCTTGCTGCCGTTACCACTGTGAGTTCATATGTGACCCCCCCGCCCCCGCATTGTCCATAGGAACTATTTCTCTGTGGTCAGCTACCATTCCTGTCTCTAACGATCTTTCCACTCCCATTTTCCACAGTTATTGCAGAGCTTTGAGGGGATGGCTGGCTGAAGTCTATAGAGTCCATCTAAGCCTGAGTATTTTACAGTCTTTCTTCTCCACATTCGGGCAGCAATGAGTCTATATGTTAATCATCACGTACTACAAACAAGCCGAGATATGCGTTCATCCATGCACATAGATAGCTACAAAGGCATCAGGAGTTAGTTTAATTCTATATGTATTTGTCAGAGTAACAGGTTCTCTTATACAGCCTTTGACCAGTTTGACCATGCCTCTTAGCGCGATAACGGAACCAGGTATGGATTTCATCTTGTGGAATGTGACGTCAGCCCAATAAGAAAGCAGTTGGCTACTCTCAGGATGGTCACACTGCTCTTGTGCCAGTCCAGCCACATGGCTCACAGTTGGGTAGTATTAATGCTTATTTTTGTCTTCTGCCGGTAGTGATGGCGCTTCTAGGCCATTTACTAGCTTGGTTTCTTTGACATTCAGCAATTCGTGTCAAGGACGAGAGCATAAGCAAGAACTCTGGCCATAGCCTGTACCGCTTGTGTGCTTCTGAAATGCTGCTGACCAACAATTCCAAATGCAGTAACCCTTCTTCATGGTGAGCATTTTTTTTAAAAGATTTATTTATTTATTTATTATGTATACCGTGTTCTGCCTCCATGTATGCCTGCAGGCCAGAAGAGGGCACCAAATCTCATTACAGATGGTTGTGAGCCACCGTGTGGCTGCTGGAAACTGAACTCAGGACCTCTGGAAGAGAAGCCAGTCCTCTTAACCTCTGACCCATCTCTCCAGCCCCCATGGTGAGTTTTCTATTTGTTTCTAAATTCCTTTTATGAATCCGGTACTACCTTGGAATGCAAACCAGACATGCCTTATCAAGCAAAAGAAAATTATCGGCCAATAACTCTGATGAATATAGACACAAAAGTTCTAAATAAAATGCATGAAAACCTAATTCAAGAGCACATCAAGTGATCATTAACTATTATAAAGTCAGTTTTATTCCAGGACACATGGATGGTTCAGCATATGTAGAGTAATTGAATTTCTTAATTTAATCTTAGAGGAGTCAATTATGCCTCCCTATCATATGGTGAATTATTCATGTTTCTTTTTAGATATCTCCCATTAGCTATTTCCAAATGATTATCCATTTCACTTTTTTTTTATCTCGCTCAAATTCATAGGTGAACACGTCCAGGGATGAACAACTTTTCTATCATAAACAATTGTCATTTTCTCTTTGTTGCTTGTATTCAGAGGGTAATTAATGCATTGTACCTCTGACACATAAAGATTATTTCGGTTTAAAAAAATCAATTAAATCCTTTTATGTAATATGTAACCTTTAGATATATTTATGTGGCCACTGTGGGAAAATATTAACAGGAAGAAAGCTTCAATTTTACACATGCATAATTGAAAAGAAGTCATAATGGAAATATTAATGTATATATATATGGACTCGTCACTATTTTGTTTCATTTAAACTAGGACCTCATTGTTGTATAAATGAACACTTTCCTTTCTGTTAGAGCCTGAGTTTCATATAACATTTTTAAATAATGAATGTAGAAGCATGACAAATTAAATATTAATTGGTTGTTTAGTGTTATGTAGAAAATACAGGATCAAAAATTCAATTCAAGGATTATGTTTAAATTGTAAAATATTTATAAAAATTTCCGATAAGTCCACAGTAAGCTATGTGAGCACCTTTCGTTGCAGCCTCTATGATTTTTGGTGTGTCTTTGAGTAGAGGCCCAGAATAGAGAATATTTCTAGATGTCCGAGGAGCATCTGAGCTGATGACAGATGCAGTAAAGTGGACTTCTCTACCAGTGCGGGTGAGCATCAAGCAATTCCTTGAGGACTGCAAAAGACAAAGTGTTAGAGAAACACGTGAATGAGACCGTTTCTTTTAATAAATCAATGTCTCCATTCAGTGTATCGGCCCTGTTTCTCTGAGAACTCTAACGTAATATTTTAAAACATCCTACCAGCAATAGCCTGTGTTTTCTGAACTCCCAGGAGAAATAAGTATCCATAGAATACAGTGTCATATATACAAGGAAAGTTTGTTACATAGTCAAATAATACAGACTCAGGCTTGCTTCTGTGTTTCTGTTATTTCATACACTGACAAACTTCTCAAGTGTGGCGTGAAAAACAAAGGCAGGGCAGAGGGACAGAAACCTAGATGTCGTACTTGTTAAATATTTACTTCCATCTTCTTTTATTGTCTCCTGGGGAAAAAATGAGGCTCTTTTATGTTTATATTAAAATCACATTAGAGAATTTATAAAGAAAGAAATAAAAATTTAAGGAGGATAAAAGCTGGAAATTACTTGAGTTCATTTGAGGGATTCCTTATTTGGATAGGAATTTGTTTAAATGTTTTTCAATCAGCATAGGAAAAACTTAGGATCCCTATTGAAGACTAGTTTTGACAAAACTCATGCGTTCAAGAGTAGGTGTTTGAAGATTAGAATTATTAAGTAAAAGGAACAGAGATAACAGAGAAATAAGAGACAGAAACACAGAACAGAGTCGAGAGGGACCTTCATGGAACACTGAATCTGCCTTGCTTATTTTCCACACTCTTATATACTTCACTCTCAAAGGGGAGAGGGAGGCAACAGACTTCATTTAAGAAGTAGACTTGAATTCTCTGACCTTCGGTCCAGGTGGAGGAGATCCACCTCTAAGCCCTAAATACTTATTAACCACGCCCTTGGTCAGAATCTCTCCTTTGTAGCCACACCTGTTGTCAACAACTTTGAGAGAGAGCTCAAATCAGCTCCAACTCCCGAGCTCCCATCAGGATGGAAGAGGCTCACAGCCCTGTGGACCCTCACAGATGCTGCACCTCACTTTTGATTTGTTTGTAGAGACACACAGAGGTGAAAAAGGGGGGCGCTAGTGCAACAAGAGTCCCAGAGACCTAACCACTAGTTTTACAGCTAAAGAAGCCTGTATGCTCTGTGAGTAACTAGTCTGGGCAGCTGAATACACAAGGTTATTGATTCACAGAGTAGAGGAGTTTCGATTTCTTCGGCTTATAGTCCTTCATCCATTATTGAGGAAGGTGGAAGGTGTGCCTCTTTACAGCTAATGCCTCGGTTCTCCAGCTCTTTGGATTCAAGTGCTAAGTTTGCCATCCAGCTAAATTAGGATTCTCTGCAACAGTGTGAGCCGAAGGAGAAAATACAACTCTATAGACTCATACAGAAGGCTACCAGCCACACCTATCTTCAATTTTCCCACTCATGTGCTGGGAGTTCTCACAAATGTCAAAGGAGGATGACATTTTGTAATGTGTATATTTATTTTACTTTTTGTGCATGTCTTCCCAGCGTCTATGTCTCTTGCTATGTGCATTCAAATGCTGGAGAAATCAGAAGTTGATGTAGGATCCCTAAAACTGGAGTTACAGATAGTTGTGATCCTCTATATGGCTTCTGGGAACTGGACCCAGGTCTTCTGCAACAGCACCAAGTGTTCTTCACTGCTTGGCCATCTTTCCAGCTCAGGAAAATTTTTTAAAACCTAAAAACAATTGTCTTTTAAACTAGCTTTCTGTTAAATATGAAAAACACAAACAACAAATAAAATATAACTTACTAGAGCAAACAGCAAACATTAGGTATTTATAGGTATAATTTCTTACTGTTCACAGTATAATATGATCCCAAAGGGCAGAATTAGATATACTTTAGAAATGCATTTAAGTTCCTCTTACAATAAATGTCACAAGGCCAAGTCAAATGATGTGGGAGTGATTTCTTATTAATAAAGACACTGCCTAGGCCCATTTGATAGGCCAACCCTTAAGTAGGCAGAGTAAACAGAACAGAATGCTGGGAGAAAGAAGCTGAGTGAGGAGTCGCCATGATTCTCCCACTCCAGACAAACGCAGGTTAAGATCTTTCTGGGTAAGCCAGCTCGTGGGCTACACAGATTATTAGAAATGGGTTAGATTAATATGTAAGAGCTAGCCAATAAGAGGCTACAGATAACGGGCCAGGCAGTGTTTAAAAGAATACAGTTTCCGTGTAATTATTTCGGGTATAAAGCCAGCCGTGTGGGCGGCCGGGTGCCAGGAATGTAGCCCGCTGCTCCAACCACTACAGCCAAGTAGTTGTTTCTCATCCAAAACAAACTCCTAAGGCCCTGGATCTTGCTTGACACACTGGAAGGTGGCTAAGAGCATCTTTTTGGAAATTACCTGCATCTGGAAATAAGTAGAGCAAGCCTGAAAGTTAATTGAAGATACCCAGCGGAATTTCCCCCTCTTTGTAGATGATGGAAGTGTGGTAAATGGTTTAGGATCAGCCGTCACCGAAACAGAGCTCTTCTCTGCAAAAACCTATGGGGGCTCTTCTGTTCTTTCTTTCTTGTAGGTCTCCTACCACCGCAACACTGTACAGCCAGTCGAATGAGACTCAAATACATGCATAGGATTGACACAGAAATAGCACTTAAATTGTTATAATGCATCTCGTTAATACTGGAAGTTATCATTTTGATAAATATAAGCACTAATCTATTCTTCTCATTTGCCTTCTATATGGCTTCACTTTGAATAAGGTGTAACCTGGTGAAGATGGTGGTTTTCTGCTCCCAAGAACCAATAGAGACAAAGAATATTCGCTCATATGGAGATAAAGTCAGTAGGTAAACACACACACACACACACACACACACACACACACTTCCAGCTTTGGATTAATCGTTATAGAGAACTCCTTCACAAGAGATTTTATCACAAAATGACAAAGAACGGCTCACTTTCAAACGCATTAAAAATGGAGACTATCAATCTGTCTAAAGTATTCTAAAACATTTGTTTGAGCATTAATTTCACAATTCTTTGACAGTTTTAGTACTTCAGTTAGATTCAGAAGAATAATGAGATATACATGTTTTACCAAATATTCTACCATTCATACAAATAAAACTACCTATTTGAGAGTGTTAAAATACTTATAAAATTTCAGCAAAATATGAAAATAGTTTTTTTTACCATATATGTTTGTCTACGTGGTCATTGCCTAAGTGTGTAGTTACATTCAGAATGTCATCTACCTCCTTTAGGAGATGGTATTTCATGGGTCCAGAACTCACCAATTCGACCAGAAGCAACTTACAGAAGAAAAGTTTACTTGGACTTATTATTCCAGAAGGAGAGTCCATAATGGCAGGTAACAGAGCATGGTGCTGCACACCTTTAATTCCAGCATTCATAAGGCAGAGACAAATTGATCTCTGTGAGTTGAGGTTAGTCTGCTGTATATAGGCAGTTCTGGGACTGTCAGAGCTCTAGGACACAATAACAAGACTGTGTCGAAAAAAAAAAAGACAGAGAGAGAACTGGAAGTGGGGTGACAGGGTAAGTTCTCAAAACCTGCACCTGACTTACTTTTCTCAAGTGTCCACAACCTCAGCGTCCATGAAGAGCACCACCGGGGGTTCAAATGCATGAACCCATTGACACCTCTCATTCAGCACCCCACATCTGCTGCCTCCCCCTGCACAGTCCCAAAGGTGCAACACTAACAGCTGTGCAGTCCAAGCCTTGTGACCATCGTTGACTCCATGTCATCATCGTTGACTCGTGTGTCTCATACCGAAGTGAAAAATGAGACATTGCTCTACGGTTTTGACAACTAGTGATCCCTTCTCTGTTCTTCAGTGACGTCTTACTGATGAAATTTTGAGCATGTCCTTAACCCAATTTGATTGAACTGATGGTATTCTGTGCTGGTTATGGGCTTATCTCTTGAGCTTCACTTCATCTCTGAAGTATGGAGAAAAGTTCTTAAAATTAGGTGTATATGTTTGGTTTAATCTTAAGAAAAGCAACCCCGCCGATGCAAATAACTCCAATTAAACCAGATTAGGACCCAATGAAAATGTCCGTGTTTTATAAATGCAGCACTCGGGTGGACCAAGACAGCAAGACGATGGGGAGAGGAGCCCACACAAACCCAGGAGACCACGTGGGTCCTTTTTCTGCTGGGAGCCTAAATAGCTTGTGGGAGTGGTCTTGATCCTCCCCTGGGGAGGGTTCAGCACTTGGCAGGCTGGGAGTTGGAGTCCGGACCAAGGTAACTCCCAGGTCAGGGGTCAGGGTGATGCTTCCAATTGTTCAGTATATGTTTATGTTTGTGTGTCGTCCATGTGAAATAGACATCGTATAAGAAAACAAAGAAGGAAGTGAATAAAGATGAACAACATGAAATGACAAAGCTCCCATACAACACAAAGTACTCTCAAGTACTCTAGGAAAGTGGATTAGAGTTAGCGTGTATATTGAACCGGCACTTGGCTTTTTCTGTCATTCTGCCTTAGAGCGGGATGAAGGGGCCTAGTTTTTTGTTTTTGTTTTTTTTTTTTTTTTTCAATAACCTTCATCTCAAACTTACGTTCCAACATGTGTATCTTTGAGGGCCACATATTGATGCCACCAAGGTAGCCTATTAGAAACGCATTTCGGTTTGGATAAGTTCGGTGTTCTTTAAAACACTGCTAAGAAAGTTGAATGAAATCTAGTTCAGGTTCAATACACATGACAATATCTGATATCTGATGTCTCCACGAGTGGTTATTAATCCTGACCACGGCACAGCAGGAACTTTCATTCCTTAGTCACACAGTTCTGGAAATGCAAAGTAGTGATGAAGTCTCTGAGCAATTCGGAAACTCTCCAGAGTTTATCACTTGAAGAGACAGTAGACTGCTTCTTCAGCTCTGATACCAGTACACTGCTGAGTTTTGTGAGTCCCATCGGAGTGTATGGCATGATAAATTTTGTGATGACTGAGGGTCAAATAGGAAGGGATGTTATTAACCCTGTCAATGGTTCCCAATATTTCTTTTATTCCACGCAAATCTATTAGAAAGATAGTACCTTGACTCTCCTAGGCTTCTCTTTTTGAAAGGTTTTTCAAATAAAAATGAAGAAAAGAAATAGAGCAATTAAAATAATAATACATGATTAAATAAACATAATGTTTAGCATTTGAGGCAGATAAGTGTTAGCTGCCTCCAACATAAACCATATACTAAAAGTCACACCTTAAAGTTTTCATCTGCTTTTTTTTTTTTTTTTCTAAAGAGTCTTTTATTGTTGATGGAGAACCATCAACTGTAACAACAGCAACTCAGGTGTCAGGTCAGTCCAGTCAAAGTCAAGTTGGGTAGCAAAAGTGAAATGTAGTTGATTTTGCTGGCTTTGTAAGTCTATTTGTGTTTGTAAGTACTGTAACTCAGAGTTCTGGTTCATCCTCAGCCCCATGAATATCACCACACCTACACACACACACACACACACACACACACACACACACACACACATCAGTCTGTCTTTACTCCATTTTATTCATTTTCTGTTAACATAACACCATCCAAAACACTGCATTCACAGTTTCCTCCCTGATCCACATGTCAATCTCTGCTTTTGTTCTTTGAGACTGATGTTTCTCCAATGAATAAATCTTTTTGAGACAATGCATTTGTACTGTATCTCACACAAAATTCTTTATGAAGACTCATGTTCCATATTTTAAAGACACTTTGGCCAGGAACAAATTTCACTTTGAACTAGAAAGTAAAAATGAGTAAGGTAATTTAATTTGTTTTACAAAACAGAAAATTATTTAGGTGATCTTTATTTTCTAAATATAGGGATTAAGCATTCAAGAAGGGGGAAAATGGCCCTCCCTTTTAGACTCTCCCTGATTATACAGCAACACTTCTTTAAGAAGTTCTAGGTAACAGGAAGGGTGTAGACCCAAACTGAGAGACTTGTGCAGTATTTGAACAATGCTGTTGCTAAATCAGTCCTACATAAATAATAGTGAAAAAACTTAAATGGAAGAAAAGTATTATTGTCTATGCTGAATGAGAAATGACATGATGGCGTTCATCTTCTAATTGCCTGGTGTTTCTAAACTTTCCTTGTCGTTGAGATTCACTAGTTCACAACATGAGATGAAAGATAGCAATACAAATCATTCTTGTCTACAGACATGCAAATGAATTTCTGTCATCAAGTACAATTGATTTCCTTTCTCCCCCCCCCCCCTTTCGGAGATACATGCTTTGCATCCTCCAAATGAATTCATTTTAGGGGACTTAATTGCCTTTAAAAATGCCTGGTCAATTGGTGTCTGTTGAATGGCTTGTTATATCTTACCGGTACCCTCATTAATTGATGAGTTACATGGAATCTTTGGAACATATTCATTTCAGACTTTTTCGAGTTGTAGGTTTAAAAGAAATCCCACAGCATTTCATATTTCATTCATTTTTGTACCTCACTGTGTGTCTGTGGTTCTTGTATAGAAATCCTACCGTCACTATTTCATTAGTGCATGTGGTCAGGAACATTTCGTCATCTTCAGCTTCTTCTTCCATATTTCTCTTAGCTCCCTTATCCAGAGCAAATCTGTTCCTGATGTGCACTGTGCTTGTACTACTATTCAAACACATCTGCTCTTAGTAGTGGGTCCAAGTTTCTGACAGAATGCATAGCTTTGTGCCACGACACTTTATATCACTGTATATTATTTATGTAGTAAGAAGAAATGGGATAATAAAAGATGTTCTGAATGAATAGCAGCATTTAATATAAATATTTGCAAACTTGATCCTTTACTTTGTTCTTGTTCCATGATTATTTTCATTATAGTGTAGAATCAAGGAGTTGGGGCGTTCTTGAAGGTGACTTTTTAAAAGAGAAATTAAAATAAAAATATCTCTAATTCTAGTGAAAATTGGTATGGACTAAATATATCCAGTTTTATGACAGGACATTGCTTGCTTCTGCTAGAGTTTTATGGATCTGTACTTGAGTGTATATCAAAGAGTGTTTAAGACTCTACTAGGCTGCATGAACCTGGGAGGGCAGGGCCTAAAATTCAAATGGAATAAAGTCTCATGAAATAGCCAGCTTCATTCAGAGCACCAGACAGCCTATATTCCAGAAGTTAAGAAGAATCACGTGCGAAGGAGTTTAATTACAAGGACACACTGTATGTGGCAAAATCATGTCTTTCCATAGAGACATTTGCATAACAGCGACTGCAGTCAACTCATGCCTATCCGCTACTCCTGAGGGGAGCACGAAACACATTCGGAGAACAATTCATTTTGAAGAAACTGAGGTCCCGGGACTCTAGTCTTGTTTTTTTCTGGAGTGTTCTCACAAGCGTTCAGAATTCTGTTCACGAGACTCCATTCTTAGGCTGTGTTCAGACAGAATAACAGAAAAGAGAACTAGTGGACCTCTCAGTGTTCAATCGAATATAAAAACTCTCTCCTCCATCACTTCAAGGAGCACATAGGTCTTCATAACAAAAGCCAGGTGTCTGTATTACTTATTATCACCATATACTGAACAGGAATATGCTTCACTTGATTACTCTGACAAAAGCCAGGCCCATCAAGACACAGAAAACAGGGAACCACTGTCTCCATTTGGCTGCGTTCTTAAGACTAACCAAATGCTTTCTGTTCTGAGAAGCACACACAATGGCTTTAACTACTCCAGTGATCCAGACTTCCATAAATCTTCCTGCAGATCTTGCTTAAACTCTTAAGCTAAAATGGAAAACTTTGCGAGCAGCAAGTACGTTAGAGCTTATGATTTTATCTGCTTGTCTGACACAGAGTAGGAAAAGTCAAAAGGAGGATGTCTGAGGTGATTATTTCTTGATATCTGTCTGTGTGCGGGCACATGTGTGTGTGTGTTAATACCAGAAATCTGGTATTTCTTCACATCTTGAAATATCTTAAAATGTATTATGTATTATTATTCTACTAAAAGAACAACAGTAAAATGACCCCAAAGGATATTCTGCTGTATCAGTAGAACAAGTTCTTGCTCAGCCGCCATCGGAGAAGCTTTCTCCTATGACAGATAAGAACAAATACAGTCCCACAGTTGGACTATGTGCAGAGAGCGAGAGACCTTGGAACACTCATTCCTACATGGACTATCTTCATCAAATATGCCCCCCCCTTTAAAAAACTATGGTTCTGTTTTGTGTTTTCCTGTTTGTTTTTTGTTTTTGTTTTTTTTAGAAGCCCAGGGTAACATTTTAGTTATATGACTACAAAAATCGCTTAGAGTTCTTCAAGTTAATTAAATGCATCTATCTTGTTGCACATTGTTAGTAAATATTTGAATAGAGCGAATATTTCAGCCGTGTGGGTAATACTTTTGAGTGAAAGAATTACTGTGAAAGGATTTCTTTCGAAGTAGGTCTATTCTGAAGCTTGTGTTTTCATAGAAGAGATAAATTCCTGCTTTTTTGTTTATAAACTTTTCTCGTCACTCCCCATCTTAGGGCTCTGATTGTGTGCGGAAAACATCCACAAATTACACGCATGGAAAAGAAGCTACCTGAGCCCCAGACTCCCGTGGAGGGAGCTTTTGTGACCGGTTGAGAATGGGAGCAATCTCAGTCTCCAGGCAAGCAGGACATTCCTTCAGTGAGGCTCCTGAGACATCTCCCCTTCCTTAGTGCTCAGACCAGGGGAGAGCTGAGTCACCGCTGTCCTTGCCAAACATGCATCTTGGTGAGTGAATCCATTGAAAAGAAAACTGACTGCTTTTTGTTAATTTGTTCAAAGTCTCTCCTGAGACACAACTCCATTTTTATGGATATATCCCCAGAAGGGATTCAGAAAAAGAATACAAAGCCTGACCTGCTGTTCTTTCCCTGATAGACGATTTCATTGTGCGTGAAGGTAATCAGGCCCCATGGAGTTCAGCTTTTAGTTGGGGTTGGGGTTCTCCAAGGCCTCTGTCTCTCAGCTGCATATGGTTATTAACATGGAGGGAGGGATGGGCTCTTGGGTGACTGACTTTTATTTTGCCATCACCTTATGCAATATTGTATGGTTGTCTTACCTCAGTTTATTGTACTTTGGGAGTTCCTGGCCCTTGGCCTATCATGCCAAGAATAATGTAGCCATGTCTTTTCTGACTGTTCCTGAATGACAGCGCTCCAAGAGTGACATTGAAAATGTGCAGCTATGTTATGAGAGAAATATCATAAGTACATGCAGTCTTGTACACTTTAACGCTTTTTCTAAAAGCCTTGAATTAAACAGCCTTATAAGAAGAGCAACAAGCTTTCTCTTTTTCTCAATTTTAAGCAACAAGAAATAGTAAAAAAAATGAAATTGAAGAAATCTGATGTTTGTTTATGTGTGAGATGATGGTTTTAAGACGGTGCTAGGTATGGAGTAGAAGCTGCCTGCAGGGGGCGCTATAATCCCTTTGACCCCCCCCTGGAGCTCGCAATCAGCATGAACAAGGGCACGGGGCTGGGCAAGCATCCCTGTTTCCCCTTTCAAATGTTCTCTCTTGCCTCTAAAGGTCGTTGATCCATAGAAATAAAAACGTTTGACACATTCTAAATGCAGCAGAACAGAATAGGACTGTGGGAGTTAATTACTGGGCTGGAACCAGGAGCCCGGTTCCTCAAACACAACCTAGTTGCTCCTCAAATCCAGGAGACTCTCCTCGTGTTTGACCTTCTCCTGTTTCAATATTTGTCCTCCCCCTTTTCCCTCCTGCAATAGCAATTCTCAAGGCGAGGCAATCTGTCATCTCAAGCCCTCGTAGCCTTCTGAATGTCACCATCCCACGCTGCTCATGTACTTACACCCCTATCATGCCTTGTCTTTCACAGACGAGGCTTCATAAGACCTAAAATGCATGCTGGTATATGCTGCTTCTTTNTTTTCTGGGTTTTTTGAAAAAAAGGTAAGTGCATGTGAACGCAACTACCTGAGATGACAGAGGCATCGGGTTCCCTGGAGCAGGAGTTACCGGTGGCTGTGGACAGCCTATCATGTGTGCTGTGAACTACACCTGGGTCTTCTGTAAGATCAGCAATGCACTCTAACGGAGCGTCCCTCCAGCCCCTCTCCTGCTCCTCTTCCTCCTCCTCCCCCTCTTCCTCCTTTCCTCCTCCCCCTCCTCCTCCTCCTCCTCCTCCTCCTCCTCCTCCTCCTCCTCCTCCTCCTCCTCGTTCTTTTTAAATCAGACCAAAGAGCACTGGTGCCCATGATGCAACATGTCCTTTAACAGGCCCTTGTAAAGGTAATGTCTTTTTTTGTTCCACTCTCCCGATACCCATTGTGGTAGCACACACTTTTCCAGCTCCTTATCTAAGGACACCCACTTCACTGAGTAACAGGTTGCTATAATTTGGCAATGTATAATGTGTGCCAACTATTTTGAAGATTCAAGGTCAAATCGCATTGCTTCTTAATTATAGAGCCGATCTAGGAGCGAAACATTTTTGGGTGTCATGATTTGCTACCTGGACCCTATTTTAGCACTATGTACCTACGAGGGATCCCCATTAACATGCGACTTCCTGCAGCCGGCAGGTGAGTGTCTGAAATCATCTTCAGTTACAAAGGAAGCCTGAGGCCAGTCTAGACTTCTTGAGATTAGGCAAGAATTATTTTGCATTGCAGCTTCTTTATTTTATACATCATAAAGATCGTTCAATATACAATTATCTTTGAAATCAGCACATCTTGTTTCTTCTTGGTCTTCACTTGCGTCCCTTTACATGAAAGTCTTCTCAAGAGTGATGATCAGAAATGATCTGGGTTGCAGTTAAATTTCTGCAACTCCTGCTCTGTCTTTCTGAAGTTACTGTGTACCTTTAGTTTTAAAACTCACCTTATCTTTTTGTGTGCTGGCTTTCTACGTTTTCCTGATCCAATCAAGCATATAATTCACCCAGTATGCAATGCTTTATTTAATATTAGATGGGCGTCGGCTTATGTCTCTAACCAGTTGTTCGGCTGTCAGAGCACACTCCAATAAACAGTCCTTTGTTTCCCATTGATCTCCGCTGCTCTCACTCCTGTATGGGAAGTTGCTATAAATACACAGAAGTGACCCCTTTATTTGCTGAAACTTTCTGCTTTCTTGTTTCTACTCTACATATTTCTCCTCCAGTATCTGGAGGGTGTGTGTTCACACGAGATGCGTGCTGTTTGCTAGCGAAATTCAAACAGGGCTGGATCCTTAGAAGAAAATAACTTGCAAGAAATTGCGCTCTGCAAATTGAAGGTAAGAGGCCTCCAAGCACCTCTTGTAAATGCAAAAGCACAGCCTTCACACAGAAGTGGATAAGAGTTGGTTGATTCTGGAGCCAAATTCGAGTGGCTATGGCCTAGCAACACAGATTCAGCATATCCAAAATGCCATGCTCCAACATGCTAATAGGTTCGTGATTCTAAAAAACACAAGCATGGAAGAAAATCATAAATCAAGACACTGTTCAAATTTATTGGTAGTAATATTTGCTATACAAGTTACATGAAAGTGAGAAAATCTCAGCTCCTGGCCCCAGATGCTATCTGATGGAATTCTTAGCTGTTTGGCTAATGGTCTCTTTATACATTCCAAAGGATTTACCTAAATATTTACAAATATGCTAAATTCCATACAATAATTGTGATAAATTACTATGATGGAGACATGATAACCTAAAAGAAAATTGTGATTAGGCAAATCTTCAGGATTCTAGCCTTTCTGACACCTGTCGTAATTCTAATCAGCCTGGAGTAATGCAGGTGTATCTGTGCTCCCTGAGTTTTCGTTCAGTCTGGAGCTTTCTTTAACACGGATTCGTTCAAGTAACTCATGCTCTTAACCCTTCCAGCATTCCAGCTACGGGATAGCAATTACCTAAGCAACTTCACCTGTGAGCCGTTCCTGTAAGAAAAGTTAACACACTGAATTATTCAAGCCAACAGCCAAATCAGAAAAGAGTTTAGCCATGCGACGGTCTCCTCTGACTCAGAATGTGGTGAATATCACTTCAATGTCAAGGAGATGCAAAGGCCAAATCACAGGGGGAGGACGATGGCTCGCTCCCTCCTAACGGGGCTGTTTCACCCTTTCCACCAGCATCCTTGGCAGCAGGACAGGGTTTATGGGCTGCTTCTCGTCACTATTTATAGAGGTGCGGTGCCTGGAGCATTTCATGATCGTTTTTATTTGTATCAGTCAACCCTCATTAGCCTACTTTCGAAGGACAACAGAATTATAAAATCACCGTGTCAGGCTGCCCTATCCTTTCTCACTAATAACTTTTGATCCCAGCGGCGAAATCAACCAGCTCTGGCAGAGTGGCCGAGGGCTCAGTGTTTCTGTAACACAAAGGCAGACACGGGGAAGTGTGGCAGCCCACACCCCATTGCCTCTCCATAGCCCTTGTCAAGAGACAGGTTTAGCTAAGAGGCCTAAAGTATGTAAATCAATTAGACATACATTTGCTGGGAAGTAATCTAATTTAATAATAGGTATTTAATGGAAAGAGTTTGATGAGCTATAGTTAATGAAATCCAGGTCCTAAGCCCTCTGCACATACTAAGCCATCAAAATGGTTTTGATTAGTTAATAAATGCAAAAATTCTTTTGAAGAACATTTTCTAAACTATCTACCTCAGTTTTGTCTTTGAGCAGATGATTTATTAAAAGCTATAATTATTATTAGTATGAGGGAGAAAGGAATATGTTCATGCATAATTCACTCACTGGCTTTTAAAACTGTTTTGATATTGTTAATTTAAAAAAAATAGCTATAACACTAGTTCCTCACTCCTTATGCATGCTCCTTTTTTTTTTGGATTTTCGAGACAGGGTTTCTCTGTAGCTTTTTGGTTCTTGTCCTGGAACTAGCTCTTCTAGACCAGGCTGGTCTCGAACTCACGGAGATCCACTTGCCTCTGCCTCCCAAGTGCTGGGATTAAAGGCTTGCGCCACCACCACCCGAATGCATGTTCCCTTTTTATGTGTGCCTGGTCCACCAGCCACTGTGTTTTGTCCAAGCAGCTTTTCTCTGTCCTCGTGAAGCAGCAATGTGTGTTCTTCACATTTCCTTTCAAGTTTCTCATCTTTCTAAGACGTATTGTGGTGACTCTTGTTCAATATGCTGAACGCTTATTTTCTGAGAAACTCCCAAAGTTCAGAAATCTTTGTATGTTTTATTATTTTTGTCTTTTGTTTGTCTTCTTGAAAATTATATTTCATGCCTAATAATCATCTGTAATTAATCGAATATTGCATTGCAGTGGATAGTATCTACTTAGTCCCTTATCTTTTCCACAGAAACACTGATTTAAAAATGCTGGAGCTATAAAACTAATCTCGCACTTTTAAGGGCAATAAGCATGCCTTGCTTACTTGAATTACACTTGAACTTAAAAATACACTGCTCCAAATTGCAGCGTTTTTTTTTTTTTTTTTTTTTTTTTTTTTTTTTTGTGAGGCAAAAGAATCTCCCAGAAGCAGTCTCCAGGGAACCATATCATTTCCCAGCATATGTACTGAAACACTCTGGAGATGGATGCGTTCTTAGAAAGAGGCTGAACTAATGTACTTAGGACACATGTAAGCACAGGTTGTCCCGGGGGAAAATTGATGGAAATGCTGATCAGTTTTTAGAGTCTCGAAGTTCTTCAAGCCTGCTGCATGGCTGAGATAGCTTCTACCAGGGCTAGTTGCCAAGAAAAGGTCATGATATTGCTGAAATAAAAGTCAACAGAGAACAGGAAATATGGCTGATCCACCGAGGACTAGAGTCCAAATGGAATTATAGTCCCGAGACTGTCGTAATCCTGCGGCCCCAACTCTTCCTGACCCCCAGTGTCCTGCCCTTACAGACGTATGCTTTTGGGGAACGAGTGTGTTGCAATACCGAAATCAACTTTGCAAATAAGCATACTGAGAAAAACATTATTTCCTGTGCATAAGGAGCTACTGTGGTGTGCACAAAAGAATCAGTCCTGATGGTTCTACAACCCAGAAGAGGAAACATTTCTTGAATTACAGAGGTTTGCTCCTTAGGAATTCACCGTGTCTTGTCACTACCATGCAACCTCCAGCAGCAAGTGGCCGGTGAATCTCCTAGGAAGGATGGGGACTTTTAGTTTTTTTTTTTTTTTTTTTTTACAATTTTTAAAATCTAACTCTTCTCTGATACTGATCATGGTGTTGCAAGTCTAACTTTAGGTATACTTGGCTGTTGGAAATAGAGGTGATGCATTCCAATGTTCAATGACCAGGGAAGAATGGCTTGCAGAACATTCTAAGTCCATCTCAACATTCTTTTATTATTATTATTATTATTATTATTATTGAAAACTTTTAGTTGTATTTAGTAATAATACACAATAATGGATTTCATCACATTTCTATAAATCTGTTTAGTATGGTTTAAATAGATTCACCCTCATTGCGCTCTCCTTGCCTTGCCCCTCCCACAACCTACCTACTGAAAGCCTGTGTCCCATCTAGAGTATCTTTGTCTTTAATTTCTTTATTTTAAAAGATAGAGAAAGGTCTGAACTAACGAGGTTCAGTACGATCTCCTTAGGGACTTAAGGAGCAGAGGTGAGGGGTTACTTAGCTTTGTCTTCTTTTCCTTTTTCTCCTCTAGGGTTTTTGTTTGTTTTGTTCCAGTTGGTTTACCTCTTAAAGATAATCCTAATAAAAGTAGTCCATTGAAATTCTCTTGCAATATTTTCATAGTTTTTGAACTTTTACGTGCGTATTAGATTCTTATTTGGATCACACCTTTTTTTTTTTTTTGCTTAAATGTTTAACTAATGGATAGCCATTCTGCTAAATAAAAATCTTTCAGTTGATATGCTGTCTAGAAATTGGATCTTTAGCGACAAATTTTGAGCACCATTCTGTTTTTCTAACATTCCTCAGTGATGATATACTAGTCCCTTTTGTTCGTTTAAATGGAACATCCCAAGCATTATTGTCTTTTACATTTTCTCCCCACTTGGGAACCATTAAGTGGTTTCCCTCCCTTCCCACCCATCACTTTTTCCGTCTTCTATTTTCTCCTCTTCTTTAGGGATGCTCCAGTATTTCTGGTAGTCTTGTAGTCATTCAGACCGCCATTTCCCTATTGTGCTGCTAGATTTCTTAAGCCTTATCTGTCAGCTTCTAGTATCTTATTGTTTTAGTTGATACAGCTGGCTAGCAATCCTTTCTCATGATCGTCGTCCATTTGCCAGGTTATTTGCCCATATTATTTATGCTTTTATTTTAAACTTATTTTACTTTTAATAACTGCCATTTGCATATATAATATGTTCAATAATTATGTGTTGCATCAATACGTATTTCATATATTCTTATATATTCCCTCACAAACATTCCAGGTCTATGTGTTACTGGTGTATTTACACATAGCCCTTGAGCTGGCCTTTCTACCCCAGTTGTGATCCTCTTTGTATCCTCAGCGGTGGAGCCAGTGCCTTCTAAATGCAACATTCCTTCCTGGAGAAACAACAGAGGTCCTGAAGACTCAGGAAATAAATGGAACTTACCGGGCTCAGAAAGTCACAAGATTTGTGAGGCATTGCTTCAAAGGTAGAGGAGCAATGAGCAATTATTTGGGATTGGAGACTCTCCCACTGGCTAGGCTGCCTGGAAGTCCTTTGGTGAACTCCAGGGAAGAAAATTTCCTCATTTGTCCATGTTAACATGGACCTGCTGGTGACTCAGTTGCCTTCAAGTGGACCTCATTCTTGTAAGTAGCTCTTTAATCAAGAGTTCCGAATGTAACACCAATGAGTTCAATAGTTCACCAAACTGATAGCGTGGGATCTTCATTTTGGTGCCTCATCTCAAATCTTTTCATATTGTTTATATTTTCCCAGTTTTTATACATTACTTTCACTTCTAGACAAATTTGTTATTTATTTTACTTATATTTTCTCTTGTTTTAAATGACTTATTTCATATTATAATGCTGTAAAAAGCATTTTGAATGTTTTTTTAAAAATCTGAAAATATTTTATATAGCAATCTGCAAACATGTATTAGAAGCAATTTAGTTTTTAACATATAATTTTTTCAGGTGATAAGACGTCCAATAATTGTAATCTTTTATGTGTAAGGCAATTTTATTGTGTTGATATGGCTAACTAGTTTTTATCAATGTATCATTTAATAGTTTCCTGTGTATATATAATTTCATGACTGACCACTTGATACTGGATAAAGAAAACTATAACTAAATTCTTTTTTTGAGACAGTTTTTCTTTTCTTATTTTTTTTTTCAAGACAGGGTTTCTCTGTAGCTTTGGAGCCTTCCTGGAACTAGTTCTTGTACCAGACTGGCCTTGGACTCACAGAGAACCGCCTGCCTCTGCCTCCCAAGTGCTGGGATTAACGGTGTGCGCCACCACCATCCGGCTCTTGAGACAGTCTCTTGTTGAACATGTAGTTCATAGAAGCAGCAAGTCTAACTGTCATGCAGGCTCCAGGACGCACCTGTCTTTGTTTACCCAATGTAGGATTGCAGGTACAACATACCACGTCCTACTTTTCATATGAATGCTGGGGACTCAAATGTAGGTTCTCTTGTTTGTCTATTAAGTAATTTACTGACTGCATCATCCTTTGAGGCTCTTTGATATATATTTTTGGATTTTTTTTTATTTAACTGGCATGATTGAATTTCATGAAAACACATTTATGCAAAACTGAACATACAAAAAATATTGTTTTTCTGCTTTGACTCCAAGATCCAGCAAACAATGAAAGTTTAGAGTGCCTAATATTGATTTAAAATGTATTCTGTCACCACAATAATTTAGTTTAATTTTTATAACATTTAAAAACGCAAATAGGTTAAACATCTGTCACATATACATATTTGTGGAAGCATCAATGATAGTTCAAAAGTACTTCTTGAGTCTGAGATCTTTACTTACAAGACGATTGAGAAACGTCTTGGAGATTTGGGGGACAGACTGTTTGCTAAAACACAGGGTATAGAGAGTATGACAATTAATAAGAAAATTTGTCCAAAAAGTGAGAAGAGAGCACAACAATGGCAAACAATAATTTTTAGGGGGGAATAAAGATGGAGGGAAGTGCTAGTAATACTGATATAGATCTGTAGAGATCAGTATTTGAATAAAAGATTTGTCATTTGTTCTGCCTAAAGGAAGAAAAGCCACACAACCCCCAAACAGGTCACTGGTTAAAAAGCCTCGAGAGAGAGAGTCCAAGTCAAGGTCTGAGTGCCAGGCATCTAGAACTAATTAAAAATATATCATTTAGTAACAAGTGGGCCTGCAAAACGCAACACAATAGAAACCCAGTCATACATAATTAATACGTAGTTTTATCTACCAGGTTGCATCTCCCTAAAATGATTGATGCAGCTACGTGTAAGACACAGGAAAATCCTGAATATGAATCAATATTAAAAATGGATGCCCCTGATATGAGCCGAGGTTAACTTTGCCCCATAAGGCCAGGGAGGATGTCAGGCATCCATGGTGCTGCTCGCTTTTCTAGGCAACGGCATCCCTGAGTGTGTCTAGGTGCTTGATTTCTCGCTCATCGATTCTAATTATTTCTTTCCCCCCACTCAGGGTTAACTATGCCTTAATGGATCTGAAATCTGCCTGACAAAGTGGTTGGCATCGAGACTCATCTTACTCACGACGTCCGATTATTTATTAATGAGGGTCAGCTGCGTAAGAGGCTCGCCACTCCTCTGTGGACGAAGGGAAATCATTGCAGGCTGAATTATGCAGAGGAGAACAGGAAAGAGTACATTTTATTAGGACCATCAAAATTTCCTGTTTCCAAACTAATTGCGTTAACTCTTTCTGTAGTTTAAACAAATTGTGTTTATGACTTTCATGTTGCTTCAATTTCCTTCGAGCAAATAAAATGGCTGTGTCTTTTCATTAAGGGCAATAAGCTTCCTTCCTGTAGCGGTTAAGTTCTGCTCCGGCTTCACATTTCTCCTTGACACTGTCGGGTGGGGGTCAAATAGAGTGTGCCCTATCCATCTTGGGAGCCTGAGTCTGTTTTGGCAGCCCACAGGAACCCGAACACAGGGACATCTCTCTAGTCCCCAGTGCTGTTTCCCAACCAAAGACAAACACCGCGTGACATAGCAACAATCAACTTACATCCCCCTCTTCTCCTTCGGGACCCTTTTTGCGCCTGATCACATTCTGGTTATCTAATCTTAGCTGAGACTTTGATTTGGGAAGGCTCATCTCATGAGAGAATTCCTTTGAAGTTTGAGATCTTATTAAAACTAAGGAGGGCTGATGACCCAAGCTCCAACTAACTGAACTGTATCACAGACCAGATGTGCAGAGTCTCTTGGAGAAAAGACGGCTTGAAAAATAAAGCCAAACCAAACAAAATCACAAAGCCTTGAGCTTAATAAACTTGCTTGCTTCCACTGGGGATAATCCCATTTTCAGATGCATTCTTAAAATTAATATATAGCATTGGCTTCCTTGCAGAAGCTCTGAGTTAGCCAATGTTAGGGTTTGTTTCCCTAAACAAGATAGAAGGTTGCCTCCCAAATGTGACATTAATAGTATTAAGAGGGTGAGCATTTTGTATGGCTATGACATTGAGAGCTTTTGTCTTTGGGAACTGATTAGCATTTAATAAGGCTACTAAGTAAGATTTCTGGTGGCATAATATGTCAAAGGAGAGGGACGATAACACATCTTGGGCATAAATAGATTCACTTCTTTTAGTCATGTGACATATTGCAGCCTGTCTCAGCAAGAAGACACAGAATATTAATATAAATTGTAGCAGGATCATATATATATATATGGATTGTATATATAATTAATGGATATATATATATATAACCAATGGATATATATGCATATACCATTAGAAATAAACTATAGCATCAACTGAGAAAGAACTGTGCAATCAATTTCTTAAAGTCTGGCTTGCTAAATAAAAGATGTATACTTGTTTCTTCAAGTAAAGAAATATCCCTTCCTCTCTCGTCTCCTAAATGATTAGAAGTCGAGAATCCGAGTTCACATTTTTCACTTGACTCAGATTGTAGGTTTCAGAATTCTTTGTCTGTAACTTTTGTAAGATTTAATCTTATTGCAGTTTAGCTGATTAGCGTAAATCTCAAAATGTAAGTTAATTTCTTGGTCACCTTACAAAACAGAATACTAAATGTTTATCTCTTAGAAAATCAGAATTCTTGGTGGGCTCTAAGGGCAATTGCTGTATGAAATTTTCTGGTTTTGTCTGTCTTTTCATTTTTCTGTATCTTTTTTCTCATAAACAAAACCCTGAGTCTCATTGGTGGTTCATTCAGGTTGTTGCCTGGGTGAGAAGCTCTTTCTTTTTGCAAACAAATTTGACTGAACCAGAACAGCTGCTCTTAACATGTCCTTAGTACACTTCAACATATATCTGCTTGAGGGTTTTGTTCTAGAGACTAAGGCATATATTGCTTACATCAAAAACACGTAAAACTCTTCATTTTAAGAATGTGAAGGACAAGAAACTTTAGAGAAAGAATTTAAGGGCACTTCCATTTTAATCTTCAGGTTAGAATTTAAACTCATCTTTCTGAAGAGCCAAACTTTTGAATGCTTTCCTCTCTGCATTTGAACACTACAGTTTAATGTCTTTCTTCATCAAAAGAATGGTATTCTTTATAAAACCAGTTCTGTTCTGAAATAATATCCAAACCTATCACAATATTTGTGACACAGTCATTGTTGGAAATATTTGTTTTTATGTTTTTTAGTGAACTGAAATAATGGTTATTAATTTTCTTGGAAAATGTGTATGCATTTTATATTTATTTAATTAGTTTTTTTGAGACAAGGTTTCTCTTGTGAAACAGCCCTCTCTATACTAGCTACTACTAGCTCTTGTAAAACAGGCTGGCCTCACAGAGACTCACCTTCCTCTTCCTCCCGAGTGCTGGGATTAAAGGC
Organism: Alexandromys fortis; assembly: GCF_014885135.2. Lineage (NCBI taxonomy): Eukaryota > Metazoa > Chordata > Mammalia > Rodentia > Cricetidae > Alexandromys > Alexandromys fortis. Next base: position 6,320,007 of record NW_026067986.1, on the reverse strand, counting down.
ATATGCCACCACGACCCAGCATGAATAAAAATCCTTGGTCAGTATTTTTCATATCTTTCATGGTTCCTGAAAAAATATCAGTAGACAAGGGAACAGTTCTGCAATACTAAAATCTCAGAATAGAGAGGTGACTGTTAAATTAACAAATAGGACATATTTAACAAACTGACATTTAAGCCTAATGTCCTGACAAAGAATAACATGTATAGTATAAAGCTTGTATTAACACAGACAATTTGAATAATTGTTCTTAGTATAACGGATTGTATTATTTTTATGTTTTTTTAAGTTACATTTATAGATATGAATCATTTAACTAGTAAACACTACTATTAAAATCGTTGAGGATATTTTCACATAAATTAATTAATTAATTATTCTTGTTTTGATTATGGTTGTTGTGAAGAAAATAAACAACATATTAGTAGAAATTTATCACCTTATTACAAAGGGGCCTTTGTGAAAATGCTTCTGTCTCTGATTGTGTCAGATGATGTGTGGGTGGAAATAGTTGAGGCAAAGACTGAACACTTTTTTATAGTTCATACATAACAAAAGTGAAATAAATGTAACATTTCAACATAATTTCTGATGAATGAATGATGGCAGCAATCGGTGTAAAGCCACAGATGATCATTTTTATGACACCCTTGTGAGGACTGACATGGACTGAGGGTGAACTCTGTGGCGCGTGAGGATTTAGAGCCTTCCACTCGCACAGCGTTTTAGTCTGTCCTTGTTTATCTTGCCAATGAAGCTTTCAACACTGAAAAACATTCATGCAGTGAAGAAAAGAGACATTTTAGTTTCCACCCCACCCCGTACCTGAGATCTACTAAGCTTGAAAAGTAGAATAGGGACAAAGAGGACACAAATCCATCCTTACTTAACCGAGCAGAAGCGGTGGGTTAGAGAGACAGCGAGAAAAACGGGAAGTGGAGGGGGAACTCAGTAAAAGGATCCAGCATGGCCTCAGAACTGTTTCTCCTCACGTGAGAGGATTTCGCATAATCGCGACTCCAACCGAAGGATGAATGATATTACGAGCTCGGTATGTAAAGGAAGTATGGGTAACATAATTTCTGCATATGTAGACAGCAGGAGTAGACGTGATGAGAGAAAATGTGTGCGAACACAGTGCCCCAAACAGGCATCTCCGTTCCAGCAGAACACAGGTGTCCTCGTCATCAGGAGAGCTGGGCTTTGTGTTGAAACTGTCATTGAGATCCTAGTGAATTAGAACTGAAACAACATGAACTGAACTGCTACAGAAACTCAGAACGGTTGCTCTTAGCTTCCACAACCCGTGAACAAAGTTACAGACGAGTACGTGTTGACTTTAATCACAGCCTTTGCGCGTAAGTTGAACTTTAGCATATAGGTTTAAATATTTGAAAGGAAGATAAGAAGTAATCTTTCCACATAAGAAACCTCCACATACATATTTCAGCTAAGAATTTTATATGATAAAAGCCGTTTCCCTAAGAGTTCTTTGCATATTACCCACACAACTGACTCTAGAGTTCATCTTTTCATGGAAAAAAACCTCACTAAGTTGATCTGAGAATCTCTAATTAGTTCTACACATTTTCTATCACATACACGCACGAGCACACACACACACACACACCACATGTACATGCTTTTCATATGAAAATACATATAATTTTACTTAATTCACGCTTAATTTTTAATGAAAGGCGAGGTCACCTGTAGTTTTTTTTTTTAATCTTTAAATTATCATTCATGACAAAACACTAACCACATCACAATTCAAATTGTATTTCTCATGGAAATATACTCTCAACAAGTTAACTTGAATAACAAAATTACAGGCCACATTTTTCTTAATTTCAATGTATGACATAAAGCTAGCTCTTGAAGGATGCAGGACAGGCTCAGCATCCCAGCTCATGTAGCTCCATCGGGGGCCACATCTGGAAGGACATTGATATCAGCAGGGGTCTCTTCTAATGGTGATTAGAAGGCGGCGTTAGGCAAGATATGGAAGAGAAGTAAAGAAGCTTCCAAGAGAACCAGCGATGGAGCTTGGCTGTTTCTATGTTTTCTTTAGCAGACAAAGTGAAGTTTGAGACTTACCAGCTCAACCACTAGACCCAGCTATGTCAGAAACTTAACTCTGATGGAAAAATTTTATTCCTTCACAAATTAATGGAGAACTTAATTGGGAGATATTGTTCATTTTAAAGAGATTTCTTTGAACATTATTGTACATAAAATGCAAATTAACTCATGAATGCATGTAATTATTCATTATATGCTAAATTAGGTTATTGGAAGGACAGCGATTTTACATCAAGCTGAAAAGATGTAGCATGAAAACAGGCAGCTTCTTAATGTTGCTAACACTGAGAGGCGCTGCTATTGAGAGGCTGTCTATTCCCTGTTTACTTTTATATAAAAGTGGGAAATCAATGTAAATCTATGCTAATAAAGAGTTTGTATATTTTACACCTTCCAAATTCAAAATCTTGAGTCTTGTCCTTCTTTCCCATCCATACAAATTGATAGGTTCTGCTTTCATGGTCTGCAGAAACTTTATAGATTGCAAAATATAGACAAGTCAGTGGGAATATTACTATCGACAAATGAAAACATAGCTAGAACATAACTGGCTAGCTTGAAACATTTGTCAACTAGGTATCTCTAACTTGCAGATGTAGAAGAACTATTAAGACAACATGATTAAGTTTTTTCTTTAATTTCATTTTTTACTCTTTTCTGTTATTTTCCGTATTTTCTTTGTTTTTAATTAGCCGTGTTTCTAACACTTTTCGTTTTGGTTAGATAAGTTTAACTCACATACCTATCCTTGAATAAGCCAGTATATCTAAAAAAAAATGCCGTGTGCTTATAAATTGAGACCTGATTTATAATCTCTTTCATGAAGCCTTGAAGTACTGATATTTGACTTGCCTGAAGTTTAAATTGCCTACAGACATAATGGGATATTCATATCTGCCTCTACAGTTTTTCATGACTGGCAAAAGGTGAACTGATTTTCATTAGCCAAGGACCACCAGAATCATTCCTGTTATATGTTTTCTTATAATAAAATAAGATTCCTTACAGGGACAAACCATGAATTATATGAAGTTTTAAAAGTATTTAAAGGGGAATTTTATAAAACATTGGCTTGTGTATGGTGATAAATGTTTAAGTGAGTAGTGATCATTTCTAGTCTGAACAATATCTTTAAGCAAGGTTAATTCACTGATAACTTAAAATTTGTATCTGAAATGCAGTGGAGAATGAAACTGCCTCCATCCTTTTGAGTATAAAACCTAATAATCTGGCAAACATTATGCTCATCATATGTGGTTATATCTATATTTTTCTTACGTGTGCCCTTGTTCCTTCCAAAAAATAGCAATGTCCATTTTCTGAATCTCCACTGATACCCAAAACTCTTTCAAAGACATGTGGCATTTGATGTAATATGCATGTAATGTAACCTCACACAATTTGATGTTACTGATAGGATGAAAAAAAAATCTGCTAACCAGCATCCAGCTTCCTTCCCCACCATCAGAGAAGAGCATTGTGATGTCTGAGCTCTGAGTGCCAGGAGAGCATGGGCACGGGAGGTTGTGAGGCTATTGAGGCAGATAAGACAGACTCTGTAGGATAGAGACTGCTGGGAGAGAAGACTCCAGTTAGAAGCCAGGCACACACCAGTACACATGGGCCACACACAGGTGAACATAGGTACACAAAAGATTGGCACACAGGATTCACGGAGGGAGGCATGCAAGACTCCAGACACACATGCAGTCTGTTGGAGGCAAAGGATGAGACTAAGAACCTTACTTAGTCTCAAAGCCACATTGATATACAACCCACACAAACCTGTCATTTTGTAAATTACATCATTATTTTTTTGTGGTTCCCTAGACATCTGATATCAGACATTGTGTGACAATTGATAATCCCTTGATGTCCAGCATGAGCCATTTATATCACTGAGAGACGTTGCTATTGCTACTTCCCATCTTGTCTTCTGCTGGATACCCATGTTAGCAGCATGTTGTCTAAATGGAAATTAGCAACTACTGCCTTTTGTTTCCTGGAGACATTTACATTTTAAACATAAAATGAGAAACAGACAAAATGACACATTGCGTAAATTTTCGAATAATATAAGTTACTCCATTTTCATGATTGCTGTATCAGCACCGATCACAGATTGGTTCTATGTTCAGTTTATCAGGCATCTTCGTTGAGTAAGCTCACTGATAACTCTGACTACTATTATTTTTCTATTGCTTTTAATTTAGCTCTTGTAAATAACTTTTCCCAAATGTGATTGCTAAACCAAAGTGTGAACTTTGCCAAATCAATGAATACAAACACACCAAAGTCTTGAGAAATGAGAGTACGTTGAGACACAGCAATTTTAAGTAGCAAAGTTGAATTCATCTTATAAAGTCATTGCAAGAATTTGGGGTTGGTTTGCAGAAATAGAGAATTATAATTAAGAAAGCTATAGAATTCAGAAAAGAATGGGTATCAAAGACTTTTTTTTTAAAAAATTATCCATTGAGATGGGTTTTACTTTTACTACATAATACAATTTGGATTGTGACAAAAAATTCTTTCTTCAGATTCTTACGACTAATAAATGGACTAGTGTCTAAATGGAAGAGCATTTTTTTAAATGCCTTCCATCTTGAGAAAAACATGACTTAAAATAGATGAATCTTATCATTTCTCATTCTTTTAAGACATGACTCGGTTCAAACTTCTTTTCCCAGCACCTAATCTGAGATATGCTTTGATCTCAGTCATTTTGTGAGCCATGTCAGAGGATAATACATGCAAATGCACCATTTAAACTATCAGGAATTCATTCTGCAAGATCAGTTCCAAGGAAGTGCCAGCTATTGATTTAGATGTGACGTTTCTAAGACTCTTGACGCATCTTCTGTTTTGAATTTTAGTGGAGTGTGTAAGGACATAGTTACCAAGCAGATTAACTAGATAAGCCTGCCTTGTGGCTTATATTTTAATATATAATTCGTATTTCAGAATATATTATCCAGAATTCAGACATTTGTATTCAAGTAAGGTGAAGGTAAGACTTCTTCAACTACCTGGTACAAATACAAAGGAATAGGGGTATCAGCACACTGTTATATGTTGGGTTTCACTTTCCTATTAAAGATTTTCATACATAAGATTAGCTTCCAAAATAATTAAGTTTCATTTAATATATGTGACAAAAGAGGTAATAATATATGGTTTTAATTATAATATTGTAACAATAAGTTTCCTTTATGACATTAACATCTGTTGAAAAGGATAAACAAAGCAATGGGGAGTAAGTTTGCCTCATCCATTACTGACAAGGAAAAGGATGTTTATAGAAACATTTTAATCATTTAAATTGTTGATCTAGTTTGACGGCAAACTGTCTCACTAAAACATATGTTTTTCATTGTCTGACTCATAGTTTTTCTTCTCAGTAGGGAATTAACTTGAGCTGATATTGCCATAATAATAAAAGAGATTTACCGGTACTCATTTCTCAATAAACAGATGTTGATTTCCATAAAGGTCAAAGGAAAAGGTATCTATAAAGTAAATTTCAAAAAGCTCTGGTAATTGCCATCCAATTTCAACAATTAACATAATTCAGGATAGCTGTTTCATTGGAACAATTTCTTTTATATATAGGTAGGGGTATAGATATATAGATATATAGATACATAGATACATACATAGATACATAGATACATAGATATTTAGATACATAGATACATAGATATATAGATATATGGGTAGGATCAGCCCAATTTCCTTTTCAGCTGTAGTCACCATTTATGTCTAATCTTTCATTCACTGAGTTGCCTGAAAATGGTAAGTGCACAGCATCAAAATACTCATTCCCAAAGACTTAGACATGACTATTTTAAAACTAACACAAAATGAGAGCACTCCTCTCCTCCAACTTCATTGCCCAGATGGAATGTGAAGCTTCCTGTGAGAAGGCCAACACACTTGGCTTTGCCTGGACCGTTATGTGGATCCTTTCATCATCAAAAGCGTCTATGAAGTCTTCATACATAGAACTCCTGTCAAGCAACTGAGCCAAGGGATTCAACAGAAAAACTGCTCTTAGCTAGAATAGGCTACCTATGAATTACTGTCACCTCTGAAATCAATTATGAAGGTTTAGAGAGAAATCTTTAAAATAGTATACCTGAGAAGACGTCAAATTCCCACCAAATTGCCGGAAGAAGGATATATGGCAAATATAACCAATGTACAGAAAGTCGTACCAGTATGAAATTAGACAAGATAATGGCTGATTACTGGTGTAAGCATGAGTACAGTTGAATCCCCTACCTGAAGTTGTCAAAAAAAAAAAATTATCTTAAGTCAGGCTGAATTTACATACTGTAATGAATATTCATGTACAAATTTGGATTAACAACAGAAACCAGGCCAACACAGATGAAGTAGGAAAACTTGTCTGCAGAAAACTAGGGTCTTAGAGAGATTTATACACATTTAAGTTCAACCTATTGTGAATTAAATTTGAAGTAATTGCCTCACTTCCCGGAAGGAACCCTTGCTCAGTCAAAACATTTAGAACTCTTTTTGCAAACTACCCCGCTTCGCCATCACAGAATTTCTGTTATTTCTCGTATTTTGTTATTGAATGTGCTTCTTGACAATTTCCTGTAGGCACATAATAAATGCTGGTTACTATTATATCGCATTTCTTCTTGTCTTCCTTCCACACCTGTCAATCGGTTACTTTTTGACTTCTTCTTTCCATTTCTCACGTTGTAACACTACAATTCTAGTTCAATCCAAGACTCTTTCTTGGTTAAGCAAGACAGTGTTTTCCTCAAATGATTTCCTTTAGTTTCTACCCAATTTTCATCCATGGCCTTTGTAGGGAAAGATGATACATTAAAATCATATACATATGCAGGTTTACAGATTGGGACAAGCCATTGTTCATGTTCAAACACTTGAATGCTCTATCATCTACTTACACTAACATCTAAAACACCTGATCCTGCCTGTCGGATTCACTTTATTTCATTCCCTTAGCACACCCATGATGGCACCTGTCTCAGAACATATATATATATATATATATATATATTCTTGGCATTAGTTTAATTTTTAAAATGCCTGGTTGATTCTTTTCTTACTTTTGTCTCTTATTTTACTCCTTTGTTAACAAAGCAATTACTGTCTATTTTGATGTCAGTCTGTGTCCTTTATTTAAATTGGAAGCAATTACTCACTTTGTATGCCTAAAAGATTAATATCATTCTTTCCTCAATACATTCTTGTGTTAGAAAGGTAAAGAGACATGCCTACTTAATTTTCAGTATTATAAATCCAAATCACATACTATTATCTTAAGACATTAAGCTTTTGATGTATAGTTTTTTTTTCAATAAGATGTGGATGATTTTAGTGATTCTCTGATTTCTCCAGAGAAAAATACATCAATGGTGGATTTCTAGAATCAAGAACATCTTTATCTCAAAGTGATACTGGCTTTATTCTTTACTCATTGACTTTGACTGTACTAGTGTTTTGGTTAGGATTTCCTAGAAAGAAAGAATAAGATACAAACAGACACACCGTACACTCATTCTCTCTCTCTCACACACACATACACACACACATACACACACAGGGCAGGGTAAGACAAAGATAAAGGGGGAGAATAGATTTATTGTATAAGCTGGGCTACATGGTAAAAGAAACTGAAAATTCAACCATACAGTATATTCAATATACAGCATGATGGTCCACAATATAAAAATAGAAAGAACATTACTAAATTCTATTTATGAAGCCACAATTACCTCATTGCTTCAACTACATAAAAACCAACAAAGAAAGAGAATTAAAAACCAATTTTTCCTATGGACATAGTCGTAAAAATTCTCAATAAAATAATTTCAACCCTCATCCAAAAATATATACTATCATCTACCATGAACAAGTAGACTTCATCCAGAGATCCAGGACGGTTCAACACATATAAATTAATAAATGTAAATCCACCTTGTAAACAAACTGCAAGTCAAAAACCATAAGATCATGTCGTTATATTCAGAGAGGCCATTGACAAATTGAACACCCTTCATGACAAAAGTTCTAAAGATATTAAAGATAAAAGGGACATACCTAAGCACAGTAAAAGTGATTCATAGCAAGCCCACATCAACTTAAATGGAGAGAAACTCAAAGAAATTCCACTAAAAACAAGAACAAGATAAGGTTGTCCACTCTTTCCATACCTATTAATATTTCAATACAGTATTTGAAGTCTTAGCCAGAGTGATGAATCAACTAAATGAGATCAAGGGGATAAAAATAGGAATGTAGGAAGTCAGAGTACCTTTATTTTCAAATTTTATAATTATATATAAATATAAATACACACACATGCATATGTATGTATGTATACACACACATATCACCTTAAAACTCCACCAGAAAATTTCTGCAGCTGATGAACACTTTCAACAAAGTAGAAGGATACAAAATTAGCCCAATCATACATAATATCCTGGAGGTAACTAATAATAAAAAGGTAGAAAATTTGTGTAATAAAAAATTATAAAACTAAAGGAAGGAAATGAAGAAGATACCAGAAAATGGAAATACTTTGCATGAACATGGATCCATAGGATTAATATAGTGAAAATGGCCATACTACCAAAATTCATACAGATCAATGCAATCCCATTCAAAATCATGATGTCATTTTCACAAAATTTAAAATAACAATTTTAAACTTCATATAGAAACACAAAGAACCCTATATTCTAATACAGAAAATATGATTCATCCATGTTCATGCTGATCTCTTAACAATAGCTAAAACTTGAAAACAGCCAAGATGTCTGCCAATAGAAGAATAGACAACCCTGACTATTGTCAAGTCTATCAGTTGTTCTCTAGGATCTTACAGTAAGGCCCTGTTGTTGAAGACAACAGCTAATTAAACACGGAGACATCTAGTTGTTGCCTATCATGACCATTTGCTCCTACTGACTCATGTTGATTGTGCTAGAAGGTACTCCTCATGCTACCAAAGGAGAAAAGTAAATAACAACCCAGATACAAACCCTTTAATTTACAATGATGACCTACCTGCAAGACACACTTATGCAACAATGGCACAAAAGTAGGGGAGTAGCCAAACAATATCTGATTGCATTTAAGTTTCCCTCCATGAGATGAAACCTGTGCTCAACACTGGCAGCTGTAGGCTGAGACCGCTCCTTCATATCCTGGTCTCATAGACCCGAATAATAACACAGAAACTATATTAAATACAATACAGTTCGCCCAATGACTCTGGAATACTTTCAGCTAACTCTTACATCTAAAATTAAGTTATTTCTATTATTCTGTGCTTTGGCATGAGGCTGTGGCCTACTAGTAGGATTATGGCTGGAGGCTGGTGTCTTTCACCTTTGGCAGCTACATGGCATCTCCCTGACTCTACCTACTTTCTCGTTATTTCCCTGTTTGGATTTCCTGCCTGGCTTTACTCTACTAAGCCATTACTCTAATAAGCCATTGGCTGAAACAGCTTCTTTAATAATCAATGGTAATAAAACATATTCATAGCATACAGAGGGGAATCTCACATCAGATGATGATGCAAAAATGCTAATACTAGATATGCTATAGACCTATAAGGAATAGCAAATAGTACTGTTCTTTTTTTTTAAGTAGGAATAAAATGACTTCTAAGGACATTCTGCTACACTCACAGATCAGTGCCTTGCTCATCCATTATCAGAGAGGCTTCCTCTGGCAGCAGATCGGAACAAATACAGAGACTTACAGCCAGACATTGTGCAGAGAGTCAAGACACCTTGGCACATCCAGACCTAAAGAGTGTTTTTATTAAATCCCTCCCTTCAGAGCTCAGGGAACTCTTCAGAAGAGGGGAAAAGAATAAAAGAGTCAGTGGGGAATTAAGATATCAAGTAAATAAGGTCTTCTAGACAAAATAGAAGTGGCGCTTATATAAGCTCACAGAGACTGGCAGAATACACAGAGCCTGCACAGGTCTGAGACAGAGAGTCCCTGCACTGAGAAGGAGATAGACATAAGCTCCCCTAGCCAAACCAGAAACTATCTCCAAGGGATAAATACTCATAAAGGTAAAATTAATTTTATCCAGTGGAATTTCACTGGAAATTCAAACAACAATTAAGGGCAGACCTCATGACCAGCAGTAGATAGTTCCCATAAAACAGAAACAATGAAAATTTTGAAGGGTTTTTTTTGTTTGTTTGCTTTTGTTTGTTTCATAGTCCTTTGTCTTGACATATTTTCCCTTCCAGTTCCTTTGCCTTTATATTATGGTTTCCAGCTTTGTGTAATTATGGAATTCCTGTCTTGCCAACATGTATATCTCTGTCTATATGTGCTTCTCATGTTTTTTTCATTGGCTCTTCCCCCCTTCTATTTGTTTACTTTGTCTCATTCTATTTTTTATTTTTGTATTAATAAAATGATGATCAGACTATATCATGAGTAGAGAAATCCCTTTCTTTAATAAAAAAGACACAGCATCATGGAGGCTAGAAGTTGTGAGCATGGCTTATTCTAAGAAAGAAGATCTAAGACCCAAGATGCCAATGAAGTAATTTTCTACTCAATGGTAAAGCTCTGCCTATGGGTCTGGGAGGATAAGTTCTAGAGTCCAGGAATTAGAACAATGAAAGCTAAATGTTGATAAACAGCAAAAAGACATTCAGACAAAGCAAGAACCACTCCTATCCTGACATTCCATCTGTGTGTAACTGAATAGATATCACTCATACACACTGAAGGTGGAGCTTCGTCATGCAGTTCATTGTCTGGAACTCTCCTTAAACACCCTCAGAAATTCCTGAGTCTTTATTTCTAGCAAATATCCTTGTTTCTTTGTAGAAGAGGAACTGGCTCTATTTCTATGGAAACACTGACAGAAGGTTATGCTTGCAGTTGCTAGACCAATTTGGTTGCTATCCTATATCAACCAAGGAAAGACGTTTTGTCAACTTGGTACTAATATACATCACTGTAAACTTTACTAAGCTGCTAAATAAAGACAACAAAATGATGACAGTTTTGATTACCACAATTCAGTACAAAGCGAACCCTATCCCTTTCTCAAAAAAAAAGAGGCAACTCCCTTGGTGTGGGAGGTCCTTCCGTCTATGTGGTGCTTTTATTGGTTAATGAATAAGGAAACTTTTTAGTCTAAAGCAGGCAGAACTTAGCTGGGTGGGGAAAACTAAACTGACTGCTGGAAGAAAGAAGGTGGGGTCAGTTAGAAGCCATGTAGCCCCATTGGAGACAGAAGCTGGACAGAACTTTATCTGGTATGCCACAGCCTGGTGGCAATACACAGTTTATTGGAGATGGGTTAGTTTAGGATGTAAGAGCAAGCCAGAAATATACTTAAGTTACTGGCCAAATAGTATTGCAAATAACATAGTTTCTGAGTGGTTATTTCAGGGCTGAGCTTCTGGGAACGACAAACAAGTGGCCTCCTACAACACCCCCTTAAGTAATTAATGTCTACACATGTGTTCATTTGTATCTCAGATCATAGTCGTAATTGTTGCAAAACTGACAGTGCCGCAATGCTCCTGTAAACACAATCATCAAGATGTGGAGTGGAATCGAAAGAATGATATTGGGTGATACTTTAGCATCATACATGTGCTCCCTTCCCACATGATGGCTTTCTTTATGAATTTCACAGCCACTGGTGATAACTTCAGTTAATTGTTTTTATTGAGGCTGAAAAATGTTCATTTTGTACTTATGAGCTGAATTTTTTTATGAAGGTCTTTTTTCATTGAAAAGGGGTGAAAAACAATTTCACCTTAAAAATAAAGTCTACGTTTAATTTGCTAGTCTATTGCATTTTTACAGCAAGGGGTGATAAAAGCTTCGGGGCTTGCAATTTACTTCACTCTCTCTGTTTTCATAATATCTCCATTTGCTCATGAATAAGTGTCTACTAAAAGTATGCTAGTCCATAATAATCATTATTATTTTTAATACTGTAATGGTGATGAGGATGGGAAATGGAAGGTTTCTTCAAGGTGGCTTTTTAAAACATATTCTTGTCATTAATACTGTGGTTCTGCAGTCTTTCGAGACAGGATTTCTCTGTGTAGTCCTGGCTTCCCCGGAACTAGCTGTGTAGACTAAGCTTGTCTTGAACTCACCGATATACCCCTACCTCTGCCTCCTTAGTGCTCGGATTAAAGATGTTTGCTACCATTGCCTGGCAATTCTGTACTTTTTAATGGAGTTTTGTTGTGTTTGTATGTCATATTTAGTTTATCTCTTGCTTAATGATGTCTAAAATACATTGTAGGTTTGGGAATACTTTCATATTATTATATTCAATATACTAATATATAAATAATGTACTTTGTAACATTCTACACATTATATTCAATATGAATTTTGTCTCTTTTAAGTAAGTAAAAATTACTTCCTTATGGAAAGTTAAACTAACTAAATACAGATGCTATGAATAAAATCATGAGAATTTAGATTGCCAATCATTAAAGATCAAACATGATCCATCCAAGTACTGAGGTTTAGTATTTCCTTCAACATATACATACAGGAAAAAAATCTTAACACTGAGTAAGTTGGAATGACTATATTTTCACAGAGTACTGAAATTGTACATAAAAATGTACATATTCCATAAAATCCCTAAAATTTATTAGAATTATTTTGGCATTTTTGATATAGCTAAAACATTCTGAAAATAATGGGAAATAATAAAAATTTTTTAGAAGACGTATTAATTTGAAAAATGAATAAAATTATAGAAGTGACTACTAGTGACTTGGGAAAACACTGGAAATCTATAATACTTACTACATGTAGCAGTGACTTAAAGAACTATGTACCAACTAATGAGTGATAACAGAAGTCCCAGAAATCATCTATGCATTTATGATCAACTGTAGAGCAGGCTTACCTGGGTGTATTATCCATTAAAGCAGTATGTGGTTCTATACTGCCTGTGCTTTGTCTAAAGCTTCTGCCCCAAAAGTCTAGTACTCTTCTCATAAGGCCTGATCATACAATATTGCCAGGATGTTTGTACAAGACCGTGACCGTAGCTGTAAGAGTTATTTCGCAGTGCTGGGCTAAGGTGACTCCTATTTAGTCTGCAGACCGCAATGCCAGGATGCTCGCGCACCCACAAAAGAGAACTTTTTTTTTTTTTGAAAATATGTTCATAGACCATGAAAATGACAAATTTTAGTCATCCCCATAAAAAAAAGTCAATGGAATCCTGCTGCTTCCTTAGTTCAGAGAATGCTTTCCCTTTTGATCAGTGCTGGCTCCCTTCTGCTTAAAAGATGAAGACTCAGTAAGGACTCCTTGGCTTTCTTGGTTTCACTACGTGGCAAGAGGCTTACTCCTGATATCAGACAAGCTATCTTCCCTTGTCACTTTTTAGCCATCAACTGTTGAGGACCAAAGTGTGCCTTGTTCCAGTAACTGTTACCTTGAAAAAGAGTCTTGATGCTCACAGTTTTCATTTTCCAAAGGAAAACAAACGCACCGGAAACCATTCTCCTGCCATCAGGAACTCCTAAGGGTCTCATGCTCAGAGCAGCTGTAGGCTGTTTTCACGAGAAAACAAGTTGTTTCCGGATCTGGGGGTTCACAGCTCCCAACAGTTTGTATGTTCTAAATGTATTCAGCCTAATTTTTAATTAAAAATATTTCTTTCTCTTTGAAGTAAGAATATGGGGATTTTTGTCACCATCAGTAACTGTGCTGGCTAGTTTTATACCAACTTGACACAAGTTAGAATCATCACAGAGGAAAGAACCTCATTTGAAAAAATGCCTCCCTAAAACCTGGCTGTGGGCAAGCCTGTAGAACATTTTCTTAGTTAGTAATTGATTAAGAAGGACCTATTGAGGGTTGTACCGCTCCTGGACTGATGGTTCTGGGTTTTATAAGAAAGCATCCTTGGGAGTTTTTCTAGCACCAGATTTTTCCCTAACTCTCTTTTATCAGTAAGAAAAATGAGGTAACTGTTGGAGTAAGTGATTGGTAAACACAAGTTCATTGCCTAGAACCTTCTTAAATGCAATCATGTTTTTCATATTCTTTCTTGCCTCATGACTTTCGTAGAGGCTGCCTGATATGTACTTGGCTTCAACAAATCATGGGGGTGTATATGAAACCACAGTTCAGACTGACTCACATTGTACCTGATATCTAAAAAGGGGGGTTTTCAGTCTTTTAAAAAAAAATCAAAACCAGTTATCAGCAGGAATGAAAACAGAAACCAAAGAACTCTCTTGGGACAGCAACTTTAAATGGCCTGGAGAGGAAGGCATCTTCTCAGCAGGGAGAACTCCTCCTGCCTTCTCTGTGGATTGAAGACTCATGGTGTTTTCAGTGCACCTGGGGCTCCACAGGTTCCCTCCTTCAACCAAAGGCCCCACAAGCCAGGCACTGAGCCAACTCTGCCTCTGACAGGATTCTGTGAAAATGCCAAGCTGAGCCTCAATAACTCTCTAATTTCGAATCAGTTTAACAGCCTTGAAAGTTGGACTTTAAAATATCAATTTAGTTTTCCCATTCTGTTCTCGATTGCAGATGCAGGTGAGAAGGGAAAGTATTCTTCTCAATTCAGATAAATATGCTAAAGAAAAATTCCTTTCTTCCCTCCCTCCTTCCCTTTTTCCCTCTCTCCCTCCCTTCATTTCTTCCTTTCTTTTCTCCTTCCTCCCTCCCTTGCTCCTGCCCTCCTTTCTTCCCTTATTCCCCCACTTTCTTCCTCCCCCCCTCTGGGTTTCTTTTTTTCTTTCTTCATAACAAGACCATGATGGACTTGATATTCATGTGCCCTTCTAACTTAGAGATTGCATGACATTTAATATGATGCTATTAAATTGGGATTGAGTGATTTGGTTAGACTGGGATAAATGGTTTTATGGAGAGAATCTCAAAGAACTTTCTTTGTTCTTCAAAGATGGGAGGCGACAATGAGGACAGGAACAATAATGAACTTGGAAGTGGATGGTGACCAGACACCAATGCTCGTGGTACTTTGATGTTGGATATTCTGGCCTATGTAACTCAGGGAAATCAGTGTTTTTTTTTTTCTTTCTTTTTTTTTATTTGCTTTTTGTGTATTTTCTGTTAATAAGCTAATGAGCCTATGACATTTGCTGTATCAATCTGCATTAGAAATATATATATATACATATATATCTGCTTTCTCTCTTTCTTTTTTTTTTTTTTTTTACTATGTTTCTGTCTTTGCTTATACATAGTCTTAGTATACAACTCAGGCTATACTAGAACTTGCTATGTCATTGAGAGTGGTCTCAGACTAGAGGGTTTCTTCTAAACTCCTAGTGGTGGGATACGGGCAAGCTTGACTAGCTTTGTCTTTAACCCTTCCTTTTTTCTTCATTCACATTTTTTTTTCAAAATATATTTTTTTGGTAAAAGCATCTTTTTATGCATGACATATTTGACTATTTATTTAGTTATTTTGGGGTGTTTTGAGACAGGGTTTCCCTGTGTAGCTTTGCAGCCTATCCTGGAACTCACTGTGTGGAAAAGACTGGCCTTGAACTCACAGAAATCTGCCTCCCTCTACCTCCCAAATGCTGGGATGACAAGCGTGCACCACCACTGGGCACATTTTGACAATTTTTTCCTCTCTCTCTCTCTCTCTCTCTCTCTCTCTCTCTCTCTCTCTCTCTCTCTCTCTCTCTCTCTCTCTCTCTCTCTAGAATATTAAACAATCTTTATTTTTATTTATTTTTTTAGTTGTTGCAAAAAACAAAAATTTTCCATTTCCCTCCCCCTCCTCGCACACATCGCCCCCTCCCCCTCCCCTCCTCTTTCCCCCCTCCCCCCACTCCATTCCCCCTCCCTCTTGAGAATGAAGAGCAGTCCAGATTCCCTGCCCTTCTCTTAATTCCTCCCAGATCCTTTCCACCTTTCTACCTTCTCACCTTAGGTTCTTTTTCTGTCTTTTAGAAAAACAACAGACAATAAAACCCCAATAATCCTGATTAGAATATACTGTATGAAAAATTATTTTCAATAAAAGTACACATATATAACAAAATGAAAACACAAAAATAAAAATCAAAATAAACAACCAGATGACTGATAAAACAGTGAAAAATGAGACAAAAAGTCTATAAAAAACACCACTAAGATAATTTTGGATTAACCAACTACCCCTGGGCATGGCGCTTTCATTGAGGCATGGTTCATGCATATGTCTGCACGCATCCTGTTGTGTCTGGAAGACACTGTTTTCTTGAAGTCATTCATTCTATCTGAGTCCTACCATCTTTTTGACTTCCCCCCCATAGATCTCTGAGCCTTTAGTAAAGGGTTTGATGAAGATGCATCATTTAGAGCTGATTGCACCCAAGCTTCTCACTCTCTGCACATTGTTCGCTCAGGATAACTGTTTGAGCGCCTATCTTCTGCAAGAAGCAGGTTCTCTGACGAAGGTGACTGCTTCACACTGGTCTATGGGGATAGCAGAAGGCCACTCGGAGTTATTTTATAGCTATGTCTCCTTAGCAGAATAATAGCATTTTGTTTTCTCTTAGGATCATGACCTATTTAGGTCTAGGTTCTTGGTCCCTTTAGGAGCATCAGGTATGGGTTCTATCTCTTGAACTGGGGCCTTATATCAAATCAGAAGGTGACTGGTTACTTCCATAACATTTTTGCCACTATTGTGCCAGTATATACCTTGCAAGCAGGTGACTGTTACAGGTCATAGAGATTGTAGCTAGGAGATACTAATGATTATCTTTCTCCTCTGGTATCTTGCAGAGTACTTTCCAGTACGATGAAAGCTAGTTAGTGGGGTGAAGCCTCTAACTAGATACCAACTTGCCTTCTCTTAATTTGATGACGTAGGTAAGTGTTACTTCGGCAACAGGGCTTTACCATCAGGTTTTGGAGTGTAACCAACAGTCTTGAAAACAGCCTGTGGTGACACGGGTCAACCTTTTCTTGATCCATTATTTCTCCAAAACTGGAAAAACTCAAATTGTATATATTTTATAGAACATATCCATTTTTTTAAAAAATTCCATGTTTACATTAGTTTTGCTTAAATATACAATGTAAGCAAAGTTAACAAGTGGCACACATTTCTTGAACAAATGTGTGAATTTTCCCATAGAGTTTACAAGTTCTGAAAGCTCCAAGGTCCGATTAGTTCTCACCATATAGAAAATACAAAACAAGCCAGTTTGGCATTTCCAAAAGACTTGTTATAGAAGCACTTAAGGGCCTCTAGGTATCATATCAAACTGGCGAGTGTGTTCTAGCAGTAAGAAGGTGTGCTTTGAAACAAGCAAGCTCATAACTGTTCAAAATTACAAATTGAATGAAGTATTCTTTTCTGTCCTTATAGTAAGAAGTATAATTTAAATTGGGAGAGGGAACATCATTCCTTTCCACTTGAAGTCTGGAATATCTATATATCTATGTATCTATCTCTCACACACACATATGTGGATATATATACACACACATATACATATATATTCACACACATCACCATCATCTGTCTATTTGCATCCTTCTTTTTCTATTTGGAAACTGAAAAAATAATTCTTACAGATAGAAAAGCCAAGAAAAATCTACTACGTCTATGCAAATATACAGTAACTTAAAAGTTGCAATTCATCACTGCAAAAAAAAAGGCTAGAGAAATGCTTGCTATATGGCATTTATCAAACTCTACTTTTGAAACTCTGTAAACTGCCCTAATTCAGATATGTGGCTTCATCACATTTGATAGGGTGTGAATGCAGACTGATCTCACTGAATTATAAAGCTCTCTGCTCCTATGTTTTTTTGTCAACATGTCTATTTCCACCTCTTTCACATTGCTTTTGTTATACATACTTTATATCAAGTAAGTAATTGAAAAAGGAAGTGTTTATTATAGCAATCATGAGATGCTGTCAATACCAAATCAGAAGTAATATTGCACCTGTATAATCTTCCCTAATTCAAACATAAAATCCGCATGTTTGTCAGAACAAAAAAGAAAACAATAAAGATAGATGATTTGTTGTTATTTTATTTAGGTTATTGAAAGTCTATATTATCATGAGTATAATTAATGCAGAATAAATGTGTTCTTATTTCCATACAAAATCAAATTAAAAAGAATGAGAATAAATTAACCCCACACTAGCTCAGAATGAAGTATAATAAGGAGTTCATTGTTTATTTAGGGGAGACTCACAGAAGGTTTCCCATCACATCCCCCTTTTATCTAAGTAACAGAGTTACAAACCCAATACAAGACTGTATACAATAAGAACAGATAACCAAGTATGAAAATAAGAATTACAACTAGCAAAAACAATATTAAGCAAGAAATATATGCTAAAAGTTTCAATAATTATCTTATCCTAAGGAACCTAAGTCTTGTATTAGAAATGGCTTGGCTAAGTCATAAGAGGAAAGGCTAAAGGAAACCTCCTTTAGCCAATGGCCTTTGAGAGGCTAGACCAGGTTAGGCATGGCCTTGGGTACCAAAAAGGTGCCTGCTTGCAAGCCCTCTCTTTCTCTCCTCTCTCGCCTGGATGCTGGATCTACTTCCTCCTCTCCGTTGGTGTAGAGGACTGTGATCTGTGAGTCCCCATTAAATAATAATAAAAAAAACCTTATTATACTGAATTCTGAGTTAGTGTGGGATTAATTTATTCGTGTTCTCCTTCAATCAAAGATATCATAAATCCTCATTTCTGAACTCTTCTGTCTGCTAAGTCAGCTTTTTTACACATGCACTGAAGACCCACTCTTCCAAAGTTCATTCAGGTAACTATAGTGCACACATCATCTATCCTTCTTGGTCTGTTCCTTCAGGTTTAATGACATGAGTGCATTTTCCTAAGTTAAAGATTCATTTCCACCTCTAGACTTTAATGGTGGTATTTTTATTTGTCCTTTTGCTCTGTTGCTTTGAACTTTCTTCAGAGATACGTCTTAGGTCATCTTTCTGACTTATTTTCCGGATAGCCTGGAGGAGAAGCGCATCAACCTTTCCTGTCACAAATGCCTTGGCCTTGTCGCATCATTCAGTGGATCACAGCTGCTGAACTCTGCGGTTGTAAGGTGAAGCACTCATTGACAATCTGGAAATCAAATAGTGTGACTCCTTTGCAATACATCTTCATTGACAAAACAAGGACTGGCCAGATCTGACCCATGGGCCACAATTAGCTGACCCCACTTTAGAGTATGATATTTGCCTCACCATTTTAACCCATCGTAGTTCAGGAAGATTTCACTTTTATATACAAACTGAAGTGGTAAGAAGCCAGTTATGGAAACGCACATCTGTATGAATCTATTAGGAATCCCAGCTAACAAAGGCATGAGCCTACCTGGTCAGAAGGTGAATACTAAGGTATGCACGAATTCTCTTATTGTATATTTTTAAATACTGGATCACAAACATGATGCACAAACCAGGACACACTAGATTGTTTACCACAAATACAAGTGCTAAAATTGGCACATTTCATGCTGCCTCAAGTAATGTGGTCACAGCAGAGATGGTCAATGGGGCGGGGACTCTTTGAAAGAGTCGCAGTTACCAGGCCTGGCTGCAGGAAAGAGCTCTGAAGGCAGAACCAGGGTAGGCTCAGGAATGGTACTATCGTTCTACACAGCCCCAGAAAGCCAGTAGTTAACTCTTACCAAGTGCTTGGGAAATTAGATACCAAAATACTCTGCAGTTACTATTACTTATTACCTTATTCCTTGCTTTTGTTTTAGTTTTTCTCTTGGTAATGCTCCTTTTTAGCATCGTGTTATTTTAAATCCTACTCAAACATGATTCCGCTGAAAGCATCGGACATACTCCATATCTCAGAATATTCCAGCCACATGTGTAGACACGAATAATTATGCTGTACTCTTGGGGATGATTGATTGTTCTCAATGATTTAAGGCATAGCCTTTTCCTTTCTATTTTAATACACACTTCCTTATTAAAATCACCTATATCACTCAGGCATATGGTGTCTTAAAAATAGGCTCTTACCATCAAGTCTCACATGACAACACCTCTCCTGTAGACTCAGGTATCATTGCAGAGGTGAGACTGGAAAGACTTTAGGAGCCAGAGATAGTGTCTACAGAAAAACATTTGTTAATGAACATGATGGGGGGATACTGCACACACGAATTCACAATGGTGTAACTATGTGCACAATACTCAAACAGAGTGAAATCAGAGAAAATTCCAATATAAGCAGGGGAAAGTAATATGAAGCCAAACTCTTGTCTCAGAAGCTATTGGCAATTGATGGCTGTGTGAGTCAGCTTTTTATTTTGTCCTCTTAGTCACTGAGAAGGGTGTGACTTTAGTCAAGAAGCTCTCCAGCTTCTTTACATCTTGGGACAGTTGAAAGGTGGAGACTCTACTGATGAAAAGCCCCACAGACAGACGACTCCATAAAGGTCAGGAAAGAGGGTCTCTCTACCAAGGACAAAGATAGGTTTAATCTGATCAGTAAAAGTGTATCCCATATCCTCATTCACAAAAATAAAACAGGAACACTGTGCAAGTTAAAAATATAAAATTTAAATACATCTTAAAATATAAATAATATAAATAAATAAAAATGAAATATAAATTTAAAAAAATACCAAGTATCTTTACTGATAAGATTGACAAGAACATGATTAACAATTAAAAGTTAAATGGAAACTCACAAATTAACAATAAAAGGACTACTCAAAATATTGAGTTAAGAAAATTCATGCAGATTGGAGTATGTTGAGAATACAAAATTATGCCATTTTCAGATGAATATTAGAAACAACCAAATACAAAACAGAAACAACACAGAATTTACACAAGTAAAAGATACCAGAAAAATAAACAAACAAATAAATAAATAAAATAATAAAAAAGTTAAAAAAAGATTTAAACTTTTAGAAAACAAAAGACATGATAGTATAAGAAAATGATAATTTTGCCTAAAATGGATAAGATCATATTTAATTGTGCAACCAAATGACCTTGGCAAAAAAAATGTTTTTAATGGAAAAACTTCACTTGTTTCAAGCTGTCTCAAAAGACACTTTCAGTCCAAGACGCAATGAAGCAAGAGTGCTCTGAGGTGCATATCTACTAAGAATATTCTACTCAGCCAAGAATCTTACTCAATATTACAGATGACACAAGACCTTCGCCAGCATGGGAACCAGGAGAGAATGTCAGGAACCGTATATCTGCAAAGTGTTTCTTTGCTGTGATGAATGAGAATCCCTCTGCATTTTTTAGGTACTGGTTGAATACTGGTGACTTTCCTTCACACTGTGGGAGGAGTGACACTGTGGGAGGAGTGACACTGTGGGAGGAGTGACACTGAGGGAGGAGGTGCTGCTGTCTGAAGGCTCGCCCAATACTGTTAAATCCAGAAATGAATTAATACCATATTACTTTCACTTGAATCTCTGGATTTTCCTGTCATACTCTCCATAATGCTGACTGTAAGCAGATATCCCGTCCTTGTGTCTCTGGGTGCGTCTTTCTTTTAAACAAACAGAAAAAAAAAGTAGAACTATACTTCATCACTTCCTCTTCCTCCTCCATCCTAGCCTTCCTCTATCTGTAGCCCCCCTCCCCCACTTGCCACTTCCCTATAATTCCTGGTCTTTTGGTCTTTAATCATTGGTGTTAAAAATACAAATGAACATTTAGCACATAAATATACCCTGCTGAGTTCCTTCAGTACTGCCTGCAAGAATGGTTCTGGGTCTGATCACTTGGCATTGGCTAATAAATCAGTGGGTTCATCCCTGGGAAAGATGAGTTCTTCGTCTTTCAGCAGTAGGTTAATTGCTTGTAGCTTCCCATCTGTGTGTGGGTGTATGCGAGATCTCTCTCACCTATGTTGGAATAGCAATCGGTGCTGGAACTGTACAGGTCTTGCGTAGGCTGTCATAGTGCTGAGATTTCATGGGTGTAACTTCCCTGACATAGCTACGAGGCACAATCATACCACAGATTTTGTGGTCCTCCCGCTTTTACTGTGCTGACATTCTGCCCCTGCATTTATGTTCCCTGACCCTTAGGTGTAGGAGTGGGTTGCAGATGTATCAGTTAGGCCACTACTACCACGGTCAGTTGTATTTTGCATTTTGACTAGTTATGCTTATCTGGCATGAGCTCTTTCTGCTGCAAAAAGAAGCTATTTTGATGAACAGTGAGACCTATACTTTTCTGTGATAAAAGGGTAAGTGCTTAGACTGGAATTATGAATTATTCTGGTTTAAGAAAGCAACACTGGTAGGTTCCATCTCTAAGATACATGCCTTCACTTATGTGTTTGACAGGGTGTACAGTCCTAGGCATAATTTCAGCCCTGTTAAACAGGTCTTGAGACTAATGAGGTAGCTGTTAGTTACCAGAATATAGGTGTCATTATTTATTGCACCTCTTTAGTCATGAGAACATTGCTTCTAAAAACCAAGTTTTAAAGAAGATTCCATACATTTCTGCTGCAAGTCAGGATAAAATACATTAAATACAGAAATCTTTGTCATAAAATTTATTATGGTAATTCAATCTAAATAGGAATTAACAGAAAGCTTCTGAATATTGTAAACTTAGAAATTGAGACTTATGAAAATTTAAATAATGTACTGATTAAAAGTATCTTATGTCTTCAAATAGTTTAATACAAGCAGGTGCAGATTTCTCTTCTATTCTTTACTCTTCCCATGATAAAAATCACACAAAATTTTAACACTGTCCAACCAAGATTTGGCATCATTGGAATACTATTAAATGTAGGTTGCTACATTGGGAATGTATGTATAACCTCTAAAAATAGTGCTAAAATTCAATCCACAGTTGGTCTTTAAGTGGTGATTGAGTCTAGACTACATTGTTTTCAACAATGACATCAAGTCTAAAAGGGTTTGCTAGTCCTGTTCTTTCCTTTGGAGGGGGTCTCTCCTAGCCTTGTTGACATGCAATGGTAGAGGGCTTTGCTTTACTGGATGCAGAAGCAAGACACAGTCTCCAAGAATCACTAAGCAGTTTTCTCCAGAAACAAGACATGATAATACTTTCATTTTGTATTTCTGGATACAAGAAATACCTTTGCATTTCATGTGAATTACCTCATGTGGAATAGCTTGTTATGAAAACACAAGCAGAGAAAAACAAATAAAATTCAGATCTTCTCCACGTTTGTTCTACTGGATGAGTATCTGTGGATTTAACTCCAGGAAAATGTATGACATTTTAATTCCATATGAACATCATTCTCGGCAAGATGAAAGATCTTCCCATCCCTCCATCTCCATCATTCTTGGGATTGTTCAAGACTGGAGCCCTACAGAATGTATCCCTTTGAGGATGCTTCCTTTTGGCCTACCCCAGCTTGACACACGTGAGAGCCTTCCAAGTTATGACCTCAATAGTTGGATTCACAATATTTCCTTTGGCTGTGTTGTATTACACCATAAATGTTCCACAGCTGAAAGAAATTTGAGGCGTGTCCAGTTCTCAAGATAAATTTTCTAGATAAAATTTCTGTGAACATCTGTGGGAAAGATATTGTGGCAAAGTAGGGTTCACAGTTACTCCAACACCTGTAGAGCCCATTTTGCCAAGATGTTGTGTTCTTTTCCAAAGGACCTCTTCCTCATGAAGGCCTTGGAGTCTTCACCCATGTTCTGCTGACTCTCATCACAGCATCTTAGCTCTCCCTGCTCTCTGTATTAAATCCCTTGGGTAGTTATCTTCAGTTTGGTATCTGAGTTATGTTATTTATTACCGTTTCAGCCAGGGTTGGATCAGAGTATTTATTTGTAATGTTTTTATATGTTATGCTTTAACATGCTGTATTCTTCTGTGCTATCTGCAAGTGAGAACAGTCTACTGATTTGGGCTTTTGTGTAGCCAGGGAATCAGCAATCAATGCTTGCTTTTCTCAGATGAGGCAGTTAGTAGCTTTATATTGTGAGAACAGAGATCAAGTCATCTTTGATAGGACTTTCCGGCTTGCAGAGGCTGGGGATGATCTGCCTAAAACAGGGCATCATTGTGAAGACGATAGGCTTGTTCTGGGTGTTCACTAGTTGAAAAGCAAAAATTAGAAAAGTTATTATTTACTGTCAAGTGCTGTCTGTTTGGGACTGGCTCCTGCAGCGTTTAGACTCTAGATCTGTTTACCATTTGCTAAAGATTGTGGGTGGAGTCCTATTTTATATGTCATTTGGCTTTTGATCATTTTATTTAATTTCACAATTGCATGGCGAGAACTGGAGATGTGGGAATATTGGTTGGCTACCAAGGAGAAGGAAAGAATTTTTCATATTTCCATTGCAGTGGTAGTTACTATATATACACGTATTTGCTAAAATTGTAGAATAATGTCTGAAAACATTGACTGATCACATTTTATAAAATTTATAACTCATACATCTATTTAAAAATGAAATTAGATATATACACTCTATGCTCTCACCTGGAAAATGTCAACTCTTTCTATTTGATTATTAAACCATGTAAAACGTTCCATCTATGGCAATTAAAATGGATTGTTAGAGAATCAAAGGGATAGGAAGAGTTTATAAGGAGAGCACATGATAAATCTCATCACCAAGACTGAGCAAAAATAAAATCAATCTGGGTAGACCTTAATAGATGTTTATAAGGATTCTGGTCAATTCTTCCCTGCAAACCAGCTCCTTACTCAAGACGGGAAATTGGGGGACCAAGATAGCAGGGAAACCAGTGATAATGAAACCAATGGTTGAAGTTTTGTTACAGATGAATTTACTCTGGAATGCTTGCTAGGTTTGGCTACAGTTTCCTTTTAGAAAACGAATAAAATAGAAGTATAATCAATATATCAGCCACAGAAAAGTATACGACGATGTGAAATACTTGTGTCAGTGTCCAATGGCATGTACATTTCATCAGAATGGAGGCATGAAATATACTTTTCAAAGCTATATATATTGGTAGAAGAATTTATCCACATGGTTCACAATGAAGAGGTAAAGGACCCGAGGAATAAAATGCACATTAGTGTCATATATATCTATATAAAATAGTTTTCCATCGGATTTAAAAACTGAGAGTGATAGAACATAGAACAGACATTTATTAATACAGAGGTAAAATCAAGTTACTGTATTTATGAGGCAGCTGACTTCTCCAAAGAAAGTCTTCCACGGTATAGAAAGCCTTTAGCAGACAATCCGCTTTTAGGCTTGGCATGAAGCTGTGGCTGGGAAGAGAACTAAGGTGCATTTGTTGGACTGAAAAGAACTGTGTGTCTACCTGTTTCCCTTGGGCCTCTGAGGTCGTGTTCCATTGTTCGCGATCCTGTGCTTTCTGTCTGTGTGGAATATTGACTCCCTGCCAGGCACCTCCCGTTGTCTTTGTCCTTTTCAGTATATCTAAATCTGCTAAGCCCAACTCGGTCCCCTATCATCTAAGGCACAAATTTGGCCATTTATCAGAAGGACAGGTCCATGCAGAGAGACTGGAGTAAATGAGGAAAGCATGGGCGAGCAACCCCTTTCACCCTGAGTGTCTTCACCTTAATTTCCATGTTTCTGGTTCTATGTTTTCTGAGCAGACAGTAGAATGATTGGTATGTTCTCTCTTGTTTTCATTTTGTGAATTCTTGATACACTGCTGTTAAGTAGCATGCGCCCAAATCTACCTATACAAAATTATAAAATGTTTAAATATGTAGCCAAGATATTGATCACCATTGTAAATGTAGATTTAAGACATTGGCATGAAGGCAGCATTTTATCCTTAACAAATCACAAATTGTATGCACAGCAATCATGTCTTTGCTTCCAGATATAACCTGGAGATTTTGGTCTCTCTGTTAATAACTGAAATGTTTCTAATGCATCATTTGTACCCTCTTCCTATCCCCTCAGCCCCTGAATGGAACATGAAAGTGAATTTTGAATAGTTAAAACCAAGTTGTACAAATAGGAACAGAAGTTACATTGAGCTGCATAGATGATTATGGATATGATAGCAATTTGAGGGCATGCAGCTCTACGCATGTGACCTTACAATGCTACAGTAAATGTTTCAGCATTGTGTTAGCTTATTAGTACCTAATAAGCAGAAAGAGAAAGATCCTCTGATGGGGTGAATATGCATACTTTTAATATTCAAGGCATTAAGAGAGCTTTTGCAATAGTCTCTGGAAATACAGCTTTCTGTATCTCAAATTAATTATATTTCCAAATCTACGGAGAGCAATCATAATTTTTTAAAAAAGAAAGGCTGGACCGTAAATCTGCTCTCAAACAGAGATGCTTTTTCTGCTAACTTTCCACAGAACAAACACGATAACTGAGTTCCACAAAATGCTCTTATAATTCTAGGTACAGAAATTCACAGTTTTGCTAACTAACACAAAGAAAAGAAAGGAGGATGAAACAGAGAATTTGGAAAGAGAGAGAGAAGAGCAAAGGTCTGTGGGACATGACACATGACCATGTAGTGTTGTCTTCACGTCTCATCTGTCACTGGATGTCACAGAACATCATAAAGCTGAAAGATTGCGAGTCAGTTCAATCCAATTTGGACATATCCACATGTGATTGGCCATTGGCGGCTATCAGAGGTGAAACAAAACTAAAGGTATCAAGCTATCAATTTAATTTGGCAGAAGGACAAGGAAAAATCAACACACGACCAGGATCATGTCCATTGTGTATAGACAGCCTCTGATACATTCCGTGATCACGACCATGTATATACGTAGCTTCAGATACATTCCTGGAGGAATATTCAGGTCTACATAACCATTCCTATCATTTTTGGTTCATCTCAAATGTGACTGTTAAACTGTTAGTTGAAGTATAACTTATTATACTTATAAAAATTTTAAAAAATCTTCAACATTATGAAAAGAACTCCATTGGACAATGCCCCAGCTTTAATCTATTAGCTTATTCTGAGAGTAACATTTAAAAAAAAAGAGATATCGGGATGATATTTTCATTTAAAATCATATGAGTCTGAGTGTTTGAAGTCATCCTTAATATGAAATTTCAGTTCTGCAGGGAAATAATTTATGTACTGTGGTTAGTTTTTAAGCGACTGAATGTCCTAATTAAAGAATAGCAATATATTAATAGTTTAGACTGGAAAGTAAAGTTTATGAATTTAAATAATTATTTTACAGTTAAATTTCTAAGCTAAATGGCATGATTATACAAAGTATAAAAATAACAGGGCCTCGAAGTACACCATTGAGCGGAGAGACCTGCGGGAACTACAGTGTGGGGTCATGGATAGTCTAGGCACTTACGGAGACTTTCTCTCAAATTTTAAGTAAAAAGCAGGCTTAAGGCTTTAGCTCAGCAGTAAAGTGTTAGCAAAACATAACGATAAGGCTCTGTATTCAGTCTCCAATATTCTTCAAAGCTATTTCTAGAAAACCCAAATCTATACAATTAAAAGACTGTCGTGTTAAAGATAACACTCAAACAAAGTATACTCAAATGTTTCAGTGTAGGCCATAATCCTTTAAGATGTTTACCCTGTCTCTTGTCCCAGGATTCTGGTAGCATGTGCTTGATCCTCTGTGTCTGATATTTAGGGTATCACTGCCCTTTTCATCGAACAAACACAGAGAAGTGCAGTTTCTAACGCAGATCCGGTATCGCTCTGCTTTGTCGTTTAGAAAAAATGTCAGTTATCTACAAAAATCTAATAGGCCACCCTTTCTATAATGTTGCTTCTATCCACCACACCATCTTCATCAGGGTAGGTGGTTTTCACGTGTGATCCTGTAGAGAGCCATGGCGGTCAATGTACTATCGTGGCGGTGATGTTCTTGATCGTTTCTCAACCTCCTCTTCCTCACTTGGCTGACAATTAATTCTGTGCCTTTGCCCTAAGCTTCTTAATTTCACACCCGCAGCAGGTGAGAGAGCTGGCCCCGAGCCCACAAGAGTGGGAGAGCTAACCCTGACCCCATCAGCTGAGCCCACAAGAATGGGAGAGCTAACCCTGACCCTATCAGCTGCAGTGCATAAGAAAGCTGCATTTGTTTCCCATCTGGGCGGCGTACTAGAACTGCCCCTGCTGTTGGGGACACGGGAATGCAGGTAAGTCAGCACTGAGGATGTGGAAACAGGAGCACCGACCCTGCCCTCCGAGTGTGACCCCTAGAGTAATCGAGAGAGGGGGCCCTGCACTTTGCCGGGCAATACGAATGAGGGGGATGCGAATCTGAGAGTCTGAAAACTAGAAAAACTAGTCCTGCTTCTTACTGTAGACGGCCCTAGGTGAGCTCCACCCAGGTAGAGACAGCAAGGGAAAGCAAGCAAGCTGACAAACCCAGGCCCAGAACCAGGGCTATGAGTTGGCCCACCCCAACGTCCAACTGATCTATGAAATATTAGAATATTGGAAGGGGTGAACCTACAGATCCAAAACAGCCGGATCTCCATGGCACAGGACAACACCAGAGTATCCAGGAGTACCCAGTGAGAGCCTGCTGTGGGTGGTGTAGCAGAAACCGGTCTCGTGACTAGGAACACTTGCAAGTAAAGAGGAATGGACTGGAGGGTAAACCATGTGATTCAACAAGGCCACACTCCAGCTTGCACAACATGTTTCTCCTTTTTTTTTTTTTTTAAGATTTTTGTTTTAGTCTGATTTCTTTGTTTTGTTTGGGTCTTGGTCCTCCTCCTCCTCCTCCTCCTCCTCTTCCTCCTCGTCCTCTTCCTCCTCCTCTCTCTGNTCTCTCTCTCTCTCTCTCTCTCTGTCTCTCTCTCTCTCTCTCTCTCTCTCTCTCTCTCTCTCTCTCTCTCTCTCTCTCTCTCTCTCTCTCTCTCTCTCTCTCTCTCTCTCTCTCTCTCGTGTTTTCGAGACAGGGTTTCACTGTAGTTTTAGAGCCTGTCCTGGAACTAACTCTTGGAGACCAGGCTGGCCACGAACTCACGTGGTTCTTCTTTTAAATATGGCCTTGATTGGGGCGCGTCGCAAGGCCAGAGGGCAAACAGAAGATGAGGAGATGGGAGACACATGGAATTAGAATGCATGACGTGAAGTCCACAAAGAATCAATAAATTTTTTAAAAAGCATATTCACAGCACACATTTCAGGGCTCATTTAACCCTCTGGCCCCAAATTCTCCCATCCCCTACTCTAAAGCGAGATTACACGGCTCAGTCGTAATTTGGCCAGTATGTTTCTGGTCAGGTGTCTGCAGTGGCCTAAAGTCTCCTTTATTCACGATTTCACCATGACATGGAGCCTCACATCTCTGGGCCTTTTTACAGGCTACTTTCTCAATTTTAAACATGCTTTGTGTGATATATTCAGCTGCCCAGTTTGAATGTCAGTTTTGTTTTTTATCTTACCTTGCTATCATTGCCTTTGACTAAGTTTCCTTTGAAAGCAAAGGAAACATTTTCTTCCCACATTAAGTAACCAAATTAGCAACAAAAGAAAGACTAGTAGTTTCTCAAAGACTTCTACTCAATTAAATCAATTTTTAACAACTTTGAGTGTTAATGTTTAAAATTAATTTAAAACCTAATCTTTAAAATTAATTCTAAATTCACAGAAAGGGGATTAAAACTGCTACTTTCATTTCTCCCAACCTTGTGTCATTTCTTATACCTCTTATCTCAATAAAAAGGATTAAATACAATTTAACGAGATACCTTAAATAAATTTCAAAATATTAATTATGCAATTCTAGGTAACTAATAAGTCATTTTATATAGTTCTAACTAGTTAAAAACTACAACAAATTCCATCTGTTAAAAATACGACAGAGATTACTAAATAACAAGAGGTCTTAATGCATTTCTTTTCTGTGCTGTTTCTCAACTGGAAGTTGACACACGGCCTCGGGCATGCAGGGTACCAGAGGCTGACACATGGCCTGGAACATGCAGGGTACTGGACTTTGACATGGCCTTGGGCATGCAGGGTACCGGCGTTTTGCTTTCAGCTTTTCCATCCATTGCTATAAAAGGCAGAAAAGTAGAAGCCTGTGGCTTCTGAGCTCAGCAAATATAAACAAATGAAGATCAAAATTTCTGTGTCAAAATATATATGCCTCTTTAAATAAATAAAAAAATAGTTCACCTTCTTCTTGTAAAATTTTAAGTATTCTATATTCAGGAGATAAGTAAATACCAGTTTCCCATCAGAGTTCCTAGAGAAATTCACATGCAGAGAAATGGAGGCTGTGAAACCCTGTGACGTCAAAGGAATTTCGTCTCTGGCACTGTGGCCACCTTGAGGAATATTTTCATCAAAGTTTTGACATAATACTCTTGCTAACCTTATTTGTTTCATTTTCATCAAATAAAGGAGATATAAAATGCACGTGGGGAAGAAAGGGATTGTAACCATCTTAGAATAACATGTCACTAGGACTTTGAGATATAATAATATTTTATGGATTTTACCCATTTAAGAATGATGTATCACAAGCATCTTTAGCTATAATACTATTTTATGTAAGGCAAATGAATGTCATATTGGATGTACATATATTTATACCCTTTCCTTCCTATTTCTCCATAGTATTCATACATGTTTTTACATCCCTCCTTTATGGATTTGCCCCTGTTCTCAGACAGAGGGAGATAATTGGCCACTCTTAAAATAAGCTGTCCATGTGATAGTTAAAAACCAATTGACAAGGATGTCAAGTATTCTTGATAATACTTTCTGGGAAAGGTAAATGAAGCCTCACAGATATTGATGTCAGGTTTAGAAATAGTATTTATATTTTAATGTTGTTTCCCCATATCTTTATATTTATCATCATTAGGTACCAAAATATTAAAATAAAAAGTATCAAGGAAATTACCATAGTATTTTAAACTTTCAAGGATTTTTGTATAAATTTGTCATTAAGGTAAGCTGGTGAGATTTAATGCAATATTTAAACTTTCTAGAAAAAAATCACAAATTATCCCACAGAAAATGTGTTTTCCTCAATTTATGGGTAAATTATTTTTCCATTTTCCCTTCCTGTATTTTTGTCTTAACTAAATTTTATTTCTTTTAGTCATATCTAAACAACGTGAAATAAATGTTTGGTCTGCTTACAAATGTCAGTTGGGAAACCACTAAGTATCAATCTTCTCAAACTGGCATTAAATGGATCACAATTACTGAAACTGAATTTTGCTTGTTTTATCTAAATGTCAGGGAAAGGATTTTTTTTTACCATCTCATTTGTCCAGTGTCCTTTATGAGTGATTATTTAACCTTTGAATTCACAAGATTGCAATACCAATGAAAAACGTAACACAATTTGGATTGAAAAATGTATTTGCTATGGAAAGGCCCCAAATGAAAAGCCTGTTTTAGGTTAAACGTTCAGCTGTAGATAGCGTTCTTGAGATGTTAATATATAGGCTTTAAGAAATGGTGTTCTGAATGGCAGTTCATGCAGCTTTCCAAAATTCATATTTAATCCCTACGGGAAATTGAGAAATTCGATGTCGGACTTCTGTGCATTTAAGAAGAAAGGGAATTATCGATGCTAATTATTCTCATTTTCTGCCTGGGGGAAAGTAAGTTCTGTTTTAGGAAAATGGAGATTTCTCTGTGTATCTTCAGGAGTTTCCGAATGTAGACATTTTCTAAAGCCTCAAGGGTTTCTATTGACAGGTGTTAATTGTCAAATATCTTTTGTCTTTACTTCTTTGAGATGCTTGACCTTTTACTTGCAAAATAGCCACTATGTGGCACAAGAGATAGGATATGGGGAGAAAACAAAGGCAGATAAGGAAAGACAGACTCAAATGAAAACCAGCCAAGTGGGCAAAGAATCACAGACAAGACGTGGATGCACTGAAATTTACTTGCAGTCTTACCTACAAAGAAGGACATAGTTTTAGACTCCGATATGAAGAAAACCAAACATTCTTTCCTCTCCTCTAGGTCACCGCAATGATTGCTCTTGAATTACTGGATACATTTGTTCATATCCAATATCACAGAAAACATTCTAAGCCAGAGCGCCACTGAG
>NW_026067986.1:6217006-6287452 GCF_014885135.2 Alexandromys fortis | reverse complement strand
TTTACCAATTTCTATCTCTTAAAAGAAAATTATTTTCTGCATTTTCTTCTAAAAACACAATTTCCTTACTAGTTATGTAATGTTATGTAATATATTCACACTTTTACATTTTATAAAATAGGATTAAGCCTCATTCTTATGTGCATGCCCAATTTATCTAAAATTACTAATAAAGTATTTCTCTGCAATTCTCTATGATCTTTGTCATAAATTGTGGATATATATATATATATATATGAATATACATATCCACTTCTTTCTAGACTCATAAGCATGTTTAATTTGTCTATTTTTAATCCATATGTAAAACTTACATTGTCTTGACTTCAACTTTCAGCTAGATGGAATGGATGTACTTGTTTGCATTTCTTTTTTAAATATAAAATAATGGAAAGAGTTTAATTTAAGATGCAAAAGCAAGCTAGAAATATGATTGATCCATTGGACAAACAGAGTTGTAATTAGTATAGTTTTTGTGTGATTATTTTGCTCTGGGAGGCTGGGAAATGAAAGCAAAGTCTCCTTTTACAATTTTACATACATTCAGAGGTCCCTACCATGTAGTATTCACATATATGAATATATCCATCATGTAATATTCACATATATGAATATATATTTATACATATGTATATACATATAAGTATGTATATACATACACATATATGAATATGTATATACATATATAACAAAAGCCTTCAAGGTAGTTCAAAATTGTAATAGTTATTTTCTACTATAAGATGGTAGATAGCCAAAACCCTCTTTAAACACTTTTTAGTTTAAATACTGTATATATTATAATATAATTTAATCATATCAATTCTTCATTCATTGCCATCTCTTCTGGGGCACAGCTCCTTCCACACTTTTTTTCTCTTCCTCCTCCGCTTCTTCCTCCTCCTCCTCCTGTTGTTGTTGATGATGGCAGTGGTGACAGTGGTGATCATCGTCTTCCTCCTCCTCTTCCTCCTCCTCCTCCTCCTCCTCCTCCTCCTCCTCCTCCTTCTCCTTCTTCTTCTCTTCCTAGAGATTAACTAGTCCTGTTAGCTTGTGAAAGAATATAGGGTTATCTACTGAATTATCCACTATATCCTCAAAAATAAACTGACTCTCCTTCCCCCAGAAACCATCAATTTCCAATAGCTTATTATCGATCCATATAACCTGGACAGTCCAGGCATTCTAGGACTTGGAATGCCTAGTTCTTGTTAAGGTCTTTTGTCAGCAACCACAGTAGCTGGAGTTCATGTTTGGACATCACCACTTTGTAGCAGCCTTCTAACGTTCTGACACTTCTTCCACAAGGGACTGTGTGGGCCTAACATTAAATGTCTTAAATGAACTTTGACACTTTGTCTCTTTATAGCATAATAGTAGTTAGTTTTGCTCTGGGTCCTTGATATACCCATCCAGGCATTCTTGGCTTTCTTTACAGTATCAGACAGGAATTGCAAAATGTGTAACAGGTCTTAAATGAAACCAGAGAACAGTTGGTCACCCCACAATTTTACACAATCGTATTAGGCATATCTTGCAGTAGTTACTATAACTTGCAAACCTCACAGATGGGTTAAGTTTTTTTTTTATCTACCAATAGTCCACATAGTACCTTTAGAAAGGTAGGCAATTGGTGGCGGTGGGGGAAGCTTCTAGGTCAGTACTACTTTGTTTTCTCGATGAGCTAATAAGCCAAGTGTGTGGTATCTTCAGCAATAGTCTTACCCTCAAGTTCTGTAGTGTAGGAAGTTAAGGCCTATCAGGAAGACTCCAGGTTGACTCCTCTCAGTATAGCAATAACAGGAGTGATATATTTTAATGTTTCAGTGGTCTGTGGGATTCTCTTGAAAGCACTTGAAAGGAAGTACCTATCCTTGGCACTGGGTGCTTTGTTTGATAAACTGTGGTACCTAGAAGAGGCATTATCTTTCATATAAAATGTGTGTGTGTGTGTGTGTGTGTGTGTGCCTAAAACTTTTAAAATTGTAGGTTTTTTAAAAAAATGATCAGTTGTAGTAATCCTTCCTTACGCCTTTCTTCTGTCCTGGGCTCCCTTCCCCTTCCCTAGTTAATGTTCTTCCTCAATTATTTTCCTTTGATCTTTCTTCCTATTTCTTATGTTCCCCTCACTCAAATTACCTTTCCCAACTTCCCCTTTTTATATTCCTGTATTCTACAGTATTCCGATTCAAACACATTTTCCACGTCAAATATGTTTTATGCAAGCTTTTCTTAATGTTTCTTCCATAAAACAGACAAAACTTCCATGTTAATAAGGGGATCCATATGATCTTAATCCAATCTTATTCAAAGATCGAAGCATCAGATTCCAGTCCGTTCCTGAGAAGTTATTATTTTCAGTGAAAAATAAAGGAAAGAAACAGTTGCTTTGCCGGCATGTGCATCTATGCACCGCTTGTGTGCATGGCTCCAGCAGAGGGCAGAAGAGGATACCTGTAGCTGGACTTTTCTATTGGGCTTTCTTTGGACTGCCAATCCCCAGATAAAGATATGGAGATTTATTAGTCAGGAAAGCTTGGCCTTAGTGCAAGCTTGTTTCCAACTGGTGCTTCTACCTTAAAATTAGTCCGTGTCTGTTCATATATATTCAGTCATGTGACTCTTTACCTCTCCTCAGTACCATGGATTAGATGTGCTCTGAGTCTCCTTGGTGAAATACGCAGACCTAAATTCCTCTCTTTGCTGAGACATCCCACCTGTTGAGGCCTGAACCCCCAACATAAACTAACTCTCTGGACTGGCATGGAGGCGAGGGAATAATTGAGACTCAGTTTACACCGCAATATTGAAAGGGAGTCTCAGGGTTCATTCAAATCCTGAAGATCACTCGCGTTTATGTTTCAAGCATCTTTTATCCCCCCCCCCAAGGTAAACTGAGGGGGAAGTTCATTAGCATTGTTTCTGGGGTAGCAGGACTAAAGTCATTAGCTTGGAATCGACACCTCTTCCCAGGTGATCGCCATAATTACAAAGAAAAGAGCAGAACAACGTCAGCATATCCTGAGCTCCAGAGACAGCCAGTCTGAAGATGCTTTTAGCATCTCTGCCGCTGTTGTGGTTTGAGAGGCTGGTTGCTGATACAGTGCAGAAATATGTGGCCTGTATAATATTGTCTCACACCCACCTAACCTCCTTCACCTCGCTATTGGCCCATTCAGTGTTTTATTAAAGCAATCCCAATGACACATCTCACAGTGTACAAATATTCTGCAACATTTCCCCCTTTTTTCTAAATAAAGAAGAATGGGTTTAATTCTGTCATAGTAAAACTATAAACAATAAAAACAATAGCCAGGTAAGAATCATATTTACAATGTCCAGTCCATTATTATTTTGGAAATTCAGAGAAAATGTTCTATTATTTTTCTATCTTGAGGAATCCAATATTTTAATACCTAAACTAGCTTCTATCATAACTGAATTACCAGCCTAAAATATCCTTTTAAACCTTAAAATGTCTCTCAATACTATAAACTTTACATCTCTCTTGTAAGTTTCATTGCAAAATTTGGCAAAAATAAATATAGAATATTTAGTTGTCAACACCATCAGAGACTCAATAGAATGAAATATTACCTGAATAAATAGTAACTTCAGAGCAAGTAACTTCCAAAACCATAGAAACAACAAAAACAGCTAGCTGCCTGGACATTCATTTAAGTTTCCTCTGCAAGATTTGGGCATCCATCTTTAGCGTACAGGCCTAGAATAGTTGACAGACTTTTCTGTGAAAAAGGAATTTTAAAGGACTGTCCTATGTTTTTTGTCAAAGTTCGTCAGTCAGCTTCTTTTGTATTCAGTTGTACAATTTGTATAGTCTACTGTCGGCAGTTGAGGTAAGGGCAGTTTCATGTCCAGTGGCAAACTTTACCACAATAAAAGAAAATTCCATATGGAGGTTCTTTGATGCCCATCATTCTTTTTTGAAGTATATTTGTGTTGGAAGGAGCAAATGTATCTCATTCTCATGAATAATCTTATATTATTAACACATCATAGATGTCATATTCTGTAGATCTCTGAAGTATTTTTAGAAAATATATTTATCTAAAATAGATCTCTGACTTTGAAGCATACCTAATGTAACTAAAGTTTGATTGTTATGTATGACTAACTACTAACTTGTATTGTCCCCAGAAATTTGTCTGTCTCTGCCTCCCAAGTGCTAGGATTAAGGGTGCATGCCACCACCGCCAAACTAGGTAAATACTTTCCTATTCTAAGCAGCAAGAGCTAGGGCACAGTCATAAACTAAACAATGTAAAATCCAAATCCAATATTATAAATAACCCAATGTCCAGTCTCTGGGGTTCACCCATGACATCCAAAGTGCTTGGGTTGCTTCCATGGCTCCACTGTCTGCAACACACACACACACACACACACACACACACACACACACACCACACACACACACACACACACACACACACACACACACAAAGTTTGTGGTCATCTTACAGTACTGATGTTTCCAAACGCTAGGTTTCCTCCTGCAACCGGGATGTACTTTCACCAATAGCCTCTCCTGACTTTTCTTTATAGTGCCAAGCTTAAACCTCTCTGCATGATGCCTTCAGTCCTAAGATTTTGACTACTGTTGGGGCAGCACCTTCTCCTGGCTTCTTATAGTTCCATGTTTCAACTATTCTCCATTATCTCATCGTGACCACTGGGAAGACTTTTCTTATGAGCAAATTTGGCTGCCAGCATGAGGTTAAATTTTGGCCACCTCTTGAACACAGCTTCTATGTGTACACCCAGAGGAAGTGTTTTCTAGAAGACATCACCTCAATATTGCTAGTCCCTTCTTGTCCTGTTTTTGGTTGTTGTTTTTGAAATACTAAAGAGTGACCAAGGACCCGAGTGGCCTATGCAAGCTACTGAGTTACAGCCCCAACTTTTTGTTGTCGTTATTTTGTTTGTTTGTTTGTTTTTTAATTTTGAGATGAGATCTCATGGAGCTTAGGCTAGTCAAGGATGATCTTGAGTTCATCATTCTTCTTTATTCACTATCCTAAGTGCCAGATTGCAGAGGTATTGCTCCATTCTGGGGACAGAACCCAGGGCCTTGTGCATGCTAGGCAAGAAGTCTACCAAATGGACTACATCCTTATGCCCCTGCAGATCACAACTTATTCCTCAGTCCTGGTTGACAAGTATTAAATGTCCCGGTAAAGAAGAGGTTTCTCTGAGGTGGTTCTTAGTGCAAAATATTACATGAAGGACATGCTTTAGCCTTTATTTCCACTAGAAACTTCATTTTCTCTAGTATTCCCAACATTCTCATCTTCCAAAATCTAACAAAACTATATTCTGATCTCTCCACACTCAATATTATTTTGAGGCCAAAAGTTTCAAAATCCTTTGAAAATACTGCTAAAGCAAGGTAAGGTATGTCACAATAATTCCCTCAAAACCTGGTACCAATTTCTGTTGTATTTAGGATTTCGATTGCTGTGGTAAAACATCATGCTCACAAGCAACATGGGGAAGAAAGAGCCTGGTTAGTATAAGCTTCCCACATCACAGTATATCATGAAGGTTAGGGCAGGAGCTCAAGTGGGGCAGAAGCTTAAGCAGGACCGAAACCTAGAGGCAGGAGATGATGCAGAGGTCACGGAGGGGTGTTGCTTATTGACTTGCTCATTATAACTAGCTCAGCCTGTTATTATAGAATCCAGGATGAACAGATCAGGACTGGCACCACCCACAGTCATCTGGGCTCTCATTAATTAAAAAAATAATTAGGAAATTAATAATTAGTACATTATCCTATAGTCTTGCCTTCCTTGATCTTATGGGGGCACTTTCTTATTGAGGTTCCCTATCAGATAACTCTAGCTTTTCAAAAGATGTTTCTGTGTGTTGACCCATCAAACCGTCACAGAGGCAAATACATCCTATACATTTTTTTAGATTATTTGTGTTTGAAATTGTGTGTAAATGATCAGTGGTAAACATTAGATCCCTTTCTGAGTGAATGATTCATATGTCCACTTCTTTTGATTTATGCCACTTATTTACATGAAATTTTAAAGCAAAGAGTTTGAAATGTAGTTATCATAATAACTATTATATAATTAATCATACATATATTTACATATATATGTATATAATGTATAATTATAAATAAAATTCTGTATGAATTTAATAGAAATATTTAAATATGAACAAAAATAATAACTTTGACCCTTTGATTTCTAATTCAAAGAAGTTTGGTATAAATTTGCATTATGTAAGTCAACATTCAAATGAGTTACAGGAATTTCTATAGAGAACATAAATTCTTTCTCAGGTAACATCAAGTGATTTAGTCACATGTTAAAATTTTTTTTGAAGTGCTTTGATCCTTCATCCTCATTCTTAAACATATGAACTTGAGTTTCAATATTTTTAAATCAGAATTGCATTATTCTAGGTTCCGAGAAAGAGATTCAGCATTCTCTCTGTAGCAAAATTATGCTTGTTGTCCTTTTGTTAAAGGTTTTCTAGTGTTTATTAAAGATTGCAAGTCTTGCCGCTGTCCTACTTGTCATAAATCTCTAAAGCGCTATTGATTTTTAAGTAAAAAATAGCTTTTATTCTCCTTCAATAGGGATAGTGTTACAGCTTCCTCTTTTGGGATCTCATTAGTAGCCTCGGCTATTATGTGAGCCCGTGATAATTATGTGGACATGTCGTCAGGAGCACTTTCCTCTTCTGTGGTTCTTGTTAGTGAACTCCGAAGACTGATGATGGATCAATAAGTACTATCAAATGCCAAAAGTCATTTCTGTTTCCTGAACATTTTGAAACAGAATATAGCTATTGCTTTTATGACCTGACATAATAGCCACATGGCCTAGCAAGGCTTAGGTGTGGAAGTCCATCCAGCATGGCATTTATGAGGAAGAGAAGGGAAAAATGATATAAAATTGCTCAACTTTTGAGAGATTAGTAATGTCTTTCTTAAAGGCATAATGCAAAGATCATTAAGTTACATACAGAGTTCAAACCCAATGAATACATCTACAGCACAGCTCTAACATCTGTGGCCTCATAAACATCCCAGAAGAGGGAGAAAGAAACATTGGAAGAACAGAATACAAAAAAGTCTGGTGTAAAACTGTCTCTCCGAGAAACAATGCATAAGTAAGGCTGAAAGAATTGCACCATAAATGGATATGAAAAGAGGAAGGTTTTGGAGGAAGGACACTTGGGAGACTGGAGAGAGGAAAAACAGGGGGGAAGTGGTATGATTTTATTTTAATTAACTCTAAATATCACGATGTGACAGACTTTTTTGACCCCCCCCATGGGAAGCCTTACCCTCTTTGAAATTGGATGGGGTGAGGTAGGGAGAATATGGGGGTGCAGGAGGAGGGGGTGAACTGGAATTGATATGTAAAATGGAAAAAATTCCTTTAAAAATAAATAAAATACATGTTGTTATATTTTTCTGCTGTGTACTACTCCATTGTGTAAATGTACCACATTTTCCTTATCCATTCTTCGGTCGACACCTTGAATTTTGCAGGCAAATGGATGGAGCTAGAAAACATCACTTTGAGTGAGGTAGCCCAGACCTAGAAAGACAATTATCACATGTACTCACTCATAAGTGATTTTTAAACACAAAGCAAAGAAAACCAGCCCACAAATCACAATCCCAGAGAACCTAGACAACAATGAGGACGCTAAGAGAGACATACATAGATCTAATCTATATGAGCAGTAGAAAAAGACAAGATCGCCTGAGAAAATTGGGAGCATGGGGACCTTGGGAGAGGTTGAAGGGGAAGGGAGAGGCAGAGAGTGGAGCAGAGAAAAATGTAGAGTTCAATAAAAATCAATAAAAAAATAGATAAATATAATAAAGTTAGAAAAGATGAAGTTTTGTATATACTATTAATAAACCCACAGTTAAAGAAAATAATAAGGGAAATATTTTAATAATGGACTAAACAATGTTGTTTAAATGAGTTTTTTAAGATTTGCTCTGATGAGATAAGTTATTGGAATCTAGCCTATCAGTGCTAGATCTCTTGATGTTCTAGACACTGGAACAAAATATCCTAAAAAATAGTTCAACCAAATATTGGTTAATGTTTTCATCTCTACAATTCATCTTTATTAATAACAAATAATTTATTCTCAAATATTTCTGATAACTAATAACATATATAGATATAGTTCTGTCACTAATTTATGTTAGAAAACAATTTGACCCTTCACAAACGTTGCAATTTGGCTCTTTACCCATCACTCCTGGGTATAAGCTATCCCTTTATAGTTGACTTCCTTGCATTGCTGCTAATTTTGCATTTGCATTTGCAATTTGATTAACTCTCTCCCATGCAGTCTGATACCTGCGTCAATGGTCTTGTGGCTTCAGTAAAAAGAGGGCTTCAAATTATGTGTCTTCCTAAAGGCCATGTCCTCATACACTGCTCATAGTTAACCTGTGACAGGGTCTCTAAAAAACATCCAATGTATGATCCTTCCTGGAATGAGACAAAGCTGAATGAAAACAGTTCCTTCAAGAAACATA
The DNA here is from genome assembly GCF_014885135.2 of Alexandromys fortis. Classification (NCBI taxonomy): domain Eukaryota; kingdom Metazoa; phylum Chordata; class Mammalia; order Rodentia; family Cricetidae; genus Alexandromys; species Alexandromys fortis. The sequence goes on along the minus strand of NW_026067986.1, from coordinate 6,278,901 downwards.
TGAGTTTGCATGAGTACATTGTGAACACATTGTGTGTTATGCATTTAAACACAAGCTCTTTCTTCAGAATCAGTAAGAGCATCAGATAGCTCTGATGTAGGAGGATTGCCTAGATCACTTGTAGACACTAAATACTAACATACCTAAGGCTGCTCTTTCTTTGAATGTCATTCCATTGTTTCATGTGTACATATTTGATCACACAAAGCCTTGCAACCGTCGTGCTAGACAGGGCAACTAGAGTAAATCGTGCACATGTTATCCACATCCTACTGTTGAAAAGATCATCCCAACTTCTGCCATCCTGTTGGGACTAATTGAGTCCTGGCCTTCAGCTGCTCTTCCCTGTCTAGAGCCTTCTAATTGAAGTGACTAAGTGCTTTGCCTAGAGCATCAGCGGATGGGATTTTCACCTGTTGGCCATTAGACTGCAGGGTATTTAAGCCTCCATGGTGCTATTAAAGAGGGGCCTTTGGTACCAGTGCTTGAAGGTTTGTGTGTCGGTCTGTCTCTGCGTGTGTTTCCTCAACCTCCAGCCCCTTGCCCGAAGCTGGCGAACTGGGTTCTAGCACATAGAGCACAGATGGGGGGGGGGCGTGGTGTGCGGCACCATCCCGCTGATGAGTAATATTTTAGGTCATTAAAGCACTTAAATGTCAGTTTTATTCCCATTAATCATTATGATAAATCTATAAGATTATGAAATTCTGTGACGTATAACATTAGCGATAGTGGTACTACAAAGCCTACGTGTACCTTGATGGAGCTTCAGATTCAGTATCTATCGTTTAAAGTGCAGATATTCCTCTTAAATGGCTTTTTTTTGAAAACTGACTGGGCACAGAAGAAGCATTTAAATAACAACTCACTCACTGCACTCTTTACAGGGAATTTTTTAATTTTGTTTTGAAATAGAATATGCAATCCTTAAGAGAAAAAGAGGATCATCAACTTCTTCCCCCCTCTCCTGACTTGAGTTTAATCCTGTCTGGCTTCCTGAGAAAAGGGAATATTGCTTTGCCAATAGACATACCCCAAGAATTCTTCTTTTGTGTTTACTATTGCACATCTAATAGGGAATATACTGTAATCTCACTCATGTCATTGAAAATTCCTAATATAATATCCATAAAAATGACTCATAATATTTTCAAACTGAATTCCTACAATAAACACACACTTACAAGCTTAGGACCCCCGTGATTCTTTCACTGAAGCAATATAATGTGTCCTCTCACAATAAAAAAAATATAATATTTTCTAGAAAGCCATAATAATTTTTTTCCGTGTTTTCCGTAGCTTTGGAGCCTGTCCTGGAACTAGCTCTGTAGACCAGGCTGGCCTCAAACTCACGGAGATCTATCTGTCTCTGCCTCCCTAGTGTTGGGATTAAAGTCATGCACCACCAACTCCTGGCTCAAAATTCATCTTTGGAATTCTCATTGTAAACAAACAAATTATTCTCAACCTACTTAATTAATGCTTAAATGAAAAATTAAGAATTGTCCATCATAAGTAGAGTTTGTATTCACATAATAAGGGATCACTTCTCATGGAAAATAACAAATAAATAAATTAATGCAGATGTCTAGATTTCAAAATAGTTCTTGCAAAGAGTATGTGACTACAAATTTTACAATGCCCCATTTCAAAATTACCTCCTATTAGAATAGGAATCATAGTTTTCTTGATATGTTCACCTAAGACGAAATATACTACAGCTCCATTCCTGACTTAAATCTCATGGGTCTCTGTCATTTATGGCCTCCATGTTTTGGGAGGTATAGGCATCATCTTGGAAGCCATAGGCTGTTTCTTCAGAGTTCATATAATGAGTGACATAGTCTCTTTCATTTCTTTCTGTTCTCCCATTCTTATGTTTGTCTTTTGTTCAGAAGAATTTTTGTTTACTAATATTCCTTCATTTTGAAATTGAATTTTTATTCTGAAGACTAGATTTGAACTATTAAAATGGATCCTATGGAAAGTCTCATATTTTCACTTTTGTGTAGCTTTAGCAATATTGGCAGTAGCTTACAATGCCTGTCCTTTTGGTAACAAGTGGTCCACATTTCAAATATATTACTTGGTTTCATTCTTGTGTCCATTAAATATGATGACTAGTAAATCTGTGTGGAGGTATTGAGATTTCGTTGTGATTTCCCAAGGGTTTGCGTGGTAGGAAGGATTATTTAAGTTGCATATTAATGTATTAATGTAGAACTCAGTGGATAAGAAACTTTGCTGGAAAAAAAAAAAGGTTTCAACTTTGTTTTGCCTCTGGGACTTAGTTGCACCGCATATAATGTGCCGATACATTATCTGATGAAACTGCTGTTTGCAATGATACAAATTAATAGAAGGGATTTATCATTTTTATCAAGTAATAGAAACAAGTACCCTCCTGGGAAATGGAAGTTATCTTCGAATTAAGGCAATTAAATTCATGCCACTGAACCACACAACCTTAGTCTTGTGAGGTTATTTAAAATTGCTTCTGGTCATATGAAATACATTTTTAATGAGCAGCATAGAGCGATGTAAGTACTTAAGGATATAAAGACTCCACAGTACACATCATTTCAAATTCTTATTAAAGTACACAGCACATCAGAAGTAATCTTATTATTCAGCTCTGCCAGGAAAGTTATCCTCCCATTATTATCTAGGGCTCTCCGGAGTGTAGACACATGGTATTCGAACAGAAAGTTAAAGGGGCACATTGCCTTTCTCTCTTCACTCAATGAATATTAATTAAGCTTGGATATGTTTTAATTTATGGCGTATATGTACAGGTCATCTTTACTTAATTATGAATGTGCATTTACACATATATTTAGAGGTGTGTCTGTTGACACATTATAGGAAGAAGCTAGCTTACAACTTAATCTGTGATTAGGGCTAATACATTCTAATTCTAATTATATTGTTTAATTTTTTTATTAGAAGATTGATGTGGTCTCATAATCCTGATAATGGTTGTGATTGCTTATAATTTCCAAAAAGATCATTCTATTATATATGCAGTCAATTATACAGTAACAGTAACTTTAAGTCACCCCATAAACTATGAACTAAAGTATTTGACAGCCTTGGTAATGTAATATTTATGCTATAGGATAAAAATGGAAAAATGTTGTCATTACATTCCTATGATCCAAGCTCCATCACAAACAATTTATGAACAAACTTTTTCTTTACTAGAGTAGCCAAAATAATTTAAAATGAAATCATATACAACTATAAAGAATACAGATAAAATTTATTAGGAAACAGTTTTATATTCAATAAAAATGTTCACTATTATGACTGATGTAATTGCTAAGCCTGGTTTGCCACCAAGTCTGAGAACCTGAGTAGATCTTAGAATCCCTTGTGGTGGCAAAACCTGACTTCACTAAGTTGTCTTCTAATCTTCACACAGTATCCATGGCATGTGTGCATGCCACGTAGGCCAAGGCACAAATCTTAATGTGTGCATGCATAAATACATAAACTCATAAGCAAAATTTTAAAGTTTAAAATCTTTTTCTCTGCTTTCAAGAAATAAAATCTTTTAACTCATAAATGCTGATAATATTGTATATTGAAATAAAAGTCTTAGAAGGAATTCCATTTACTAAATTTCTCAATTCCATCTACTCAATCACTAAATAAAATTATCCCTGAATTTAAAGTAGTTAATAAGTTTAAATTGAGAAGTGAATATTAGGGTCAAAATCGGTTCCAAATGGCTTTTATTATTTATTATATTTAAGTCCCTTGAAATATGCTTTATATCACTTCCTGCAAAGGAAGGCTCTCTTTCTCTGGTTTCCGGTGATGACCTTTCTTATGGCTTTTGAAGCACAGCTGCCCCATGCAAAAGTCTGCTTTAACGCCTCAGATACCAGATACATGGGGTCCACTTCTCATGACACCCAATTTACCAAAGCACTGTGTGCTTTCTTAAGCCTCCTATGAGAATAGTAAGCTGTCACCCCGCTAAGTCTAGTGGAAATTTCAGAATCATATTATTAAGATCTAGTAAACGTTATCAGGTAGGGTTGCTAGAAAACCAAGACAAAGTAATACAAATAGATATGATCAGAGCCCCTACCCCAAACTTCTACAAACCTTTGATGTAAATTTAGTAAATATCAGAGCCTACCAAAGCAATCAGAAAGTTACTAAGTGTTTTCATTTGTCCTCAGAAATTCCATCACTTATAACCAACCTTGGGCAAGTCTGAATTACTTTTCACACAGATCCTAGGGGAAATACCAACACGAGATAGAAATAACTTTGAGAAAACGAGATTTTCAGATTTATTAAAAAAAAGTAATGTGCATAGGATTTTAAAAGTTGCTTTCCATTTCAAAAGCTGAAATACTGGGAAGATAATCAGCGCTGAGAATCTGCAAAACTACTAACCTACGAAACAGGAGAGCAGTGTGAAGTACAGTTAAATTATAGGTCTTGACTCTGATAATCATCACCTTCCTAGGAAGCCCAGGCAGAGAGTAAGTGCAAATACTTGATAAGTTAAAAAAAAAAAAAAAGGACTGAACTAACCACAGTAGACAGTGTATTGAAGATTTTAAGGGCATCGAAAAAAACTCCAATCTGTCAAATGGAAAAATTGCCCTGTGTGACATAGAAATGTTTCTATTTTATTTCAGTGCTTGATTTCAAATACTGATTCAGGGGCAGGAAAATGGTTGGGAGTTATGAAAAGATTCTCAAACATGATTGGGGAATGGAGTTGCTGATTTATGAGGAAGGATTTAAGGATGTCCGAAGAAGGTAGTCAGGACTCTGGACTCATGGAAGGGGGGAAGCACATTTGATTTTGGTTTGCATACTCATTTAACAATAAGAACCTTTAAAACAAATCCATATTTAAATATATTTAAAAGAAAACTCTTTACTCAACATACTGGTAGTATATTGTGGATTAATAATACCAAGGGACAGAGTGATTGCTGCTTTAAAAATAGATGAAAAACTTACATTTAGAATTCTGACCTTGAAGGGTTTTACTGTGGTCATATGCTGTTCTTGACCATGGTACCAGAGAACCTATGTAAATGTTGCCACTGGGCTCCTTAATTTCCAGTTTCCCTCTATTTCTTAGCACATGAGTAAATTAAGTCAGTTCAGATTAGAGAATCAGAACGAAGGGTGCCCAAAATACTGCTTAAAAATAATTATTGTTATTAAGCATTACATTTAACACTGATATCTCTGTGTTCCAAACTTTGCAAAAGCTGGGTTATATGAATTTATTATTGGTTTAGTGAACTCTGCTCATCCTCAGCAAACAGACAACATAATTAAGACTTCAGCAAGTGTGGAGAACTCTTCCTGAACCATCTAGGTTTTACTATGACTAATACTATCTCATGAGAATGCCCAAGGAAAGTCCCTAATGTTTTGTGGCTTTCATACACGTCTCCTCAGAATGCCCCAGGGAAATCCCTAATCTCTGATGATTTCTGCGTCAAGATGTCAAGTGTTTTGGGAAAGTCCTTTCACCCTCTTATTCATACTTCAGTGAGAATTGCTTGTCCCCAGGTTAATCAGATACATGGGTTGACAACTTGTCCTGCAATAGCGTTACTACCCATTTTGTCTCATACCTGTGTAAGAAGGAACTACTAAGTGCAAACTCCAATGGGATAGCCAGTGTGGATCCCTAAGTCCAACCCAGGGAAGGTGGAAGCAGGTTAATATTGGGGACAAGATTGGAAATTCTACCATTACTGAGTGAAAATTATAGGCTATACATCTGAATACGTACAATAGCAAATTTTAAGCTATTAGAATACTTCTGAGGACAAAGATAATTCATTTAAAAAAGCCAATCATGGGAAAAGAAGACATTACATTATTTCTTCATCTTCTGCTACAAACTGCTTGGTGATTTCTGGTACATTTATGTTCTGATTCAACCCTGGAAAATATCACTTATTTCTATGACAAGTGCTTCCACAGCGTCTGAGCTGCCCAGTCAAGGGGATGACATCGTGGCTTGCACATTGGACATTTTTGTTTGCCTTGTTGGCTTCTTTGCCATCTTTTCCTTTTCACGATCATCATTATGCATTATAAGCTTCTTACCAATAATCTGAATGACCTCAATTTCCTCCACGTTCTTCTTTAGTGTATGATATGCTCATTTTACTTTTTTTTTTTTTTTAACATCCTTCACATTTTAGCAAAGTAGTCATTTAAAATGCATGCAGAGCCGGGAAGCAAATTACTAGGGTAAAGGGCATTTCAAGATGATTGAAAAATGTGCTCACGAACTGTTGGCTTCGCTCTCTCACTGTTAGGCTGACAGGAAAGTTTCTAGAAGTGAAAATTTGCAGGTAAATATTAATGTATTGTATGCATTTCCTATTTAAATGTCTCCTTTAACGGTTTTATATCATCGTCCTCATTAGAGATAAATCTGACATAAATGGTGCCTGCTTCCACATACCATTGCAGGATCTTATTCTCTGACAGAGTCACAAGACCCAGGTCTTTAGTCACAGTTTTATAGTTAGGATTCCAGGGTAAATGTATGCATCTTTTTCAAGATTGGTGGGAACTGTTATTTAGTAGCGTTGTATAGATTTCTCTAGCTAGTATCTGAATTTGTGCATATCCCAGTGGGATTGAAGAAGCCAGTAATTCTGATGATATGATAAGTGAGAATTCTGATTTCAAAGATCATAGATTTTCCACTTAGAGTGTGGTTGCTGGCTACAGTCACAGTTACCTTGGTGTAAATGTTTAATGGCATCTGGATCAGTTAGTATTATCTAGAGTCACCAAACTTAATGGGATGAATCTCTCTCACACACACTTTCTCTCTTTCTCTCTCTCTACATATATATATATATATATATATATGGTATGTATTTAATATAATAATAAAATATATAATACAAATAATTATTTAATATATAAAACACAATACAAATAAATATTTATATAATAAAATAAATATTAAATATAAATATACATATTTATATTTATCATATAAATCCCATGTATGTGTGTGTGTGTTTCTGAATTGATTGCAATGACTAGTTGTGAATGGAAAATCCAAGAATCCAGTACTTACTCTGTCCCAGGAAAGGAGGCTGGGCATTTCATCTGGTCTTTTGTAGATGAGGGAATCCTGAAGGAATGGATGCACTCACAAGGGGAGAGCAAGTAGGCAAAGGATGAAAAGCCCTTCCTTCCTCCACTGTTCTTAAAGAGGCTTTCAGCAGAAAGTGTGGCCCAGAATAAAGGGGTGTCATGCTACCTCAAGATCTGGGTCACAACTGTGCCCTCCATTTCTGCTTTTCAGCACATTCCAGGTGTTGTCGATCTGACAACCAAAAATAGCCATCGCTGCATCTTAAGCCTCTGCTTTGCTTCTTCTTCCTTTATTGAAGAGGTGTTTTTATTTTTTTGGCAAATGAAATATGTTGAATTTATTTTATTCACTGTTCTTTTAATTGATATCATTCTAGGTAGCCTGGGTTTTGATGTCTATCCTACAATAAAGAGTTAGACATAATGAAAGAAAGGATTCCTCGAGAATTGTCTTGGAACAAAGTGAAGAACACTGTGTGAAATATTTAAATTTGTACAGATGCCCCAGCAGGCCCACTGTTTTTGTTGTTGTTGTTTTAGGTGAATATTCATGAAAACTATGATTTCTTGCATTTCAAAATGTATATGTTGCAAATATTATTAATAATTGCATAATATGTACTGGACTTGAGAACTCTTTTAGACATAAATGTCCTTGATAAGCTATTGTACAAATATTCCACACGTTATTTGCTAGTCACTTCTCTAGATCAGTTCTTCAGAAGAATATGAAGAACAAGAAATAATCTGAGTGACCAAAAGGGGAGTCTCACCGAAAGACATCTGCATGGCTATCTTCATGCCTGTGTGGTGTCGACTGGACATTTCCTCACCTGAGTCTTAGGCTTCAGTCCAAATAATGTATGAAGGTTCTAGCTTATACGTTTTAATAAGTGCTTCCAAATTTCCTCAAAAAAGAAGCTTATTATAGGCTTGAAATATGTACCTGATTTTTACCTTGCATTGCCCATATTACCTCTACAACATAACATTATTTTACCCATTTTGCAAAGCATAAACTGATTCACAGAAAATTTACATAACCCACCCAAATTCAGCATCTATCTGTTGGTAGTGTAGAGGCTGCTGCCGACAATTGATCGTTCTAGAAAAAGGAAGCAAGAAGAGAGAAAAGAATGCCGTGGCATGAAGATTGTATAAGATAGTGGAGGCTGCAGGGATATGGAAAAGCAAGAGGGGGCCAAGAATAAACTTTGAAAATTATACCATTCAGCTCTGGCCCAATGCTATAGGTTTCAAAGACATAATCACAGTGATTTGGGCAGGATTATACTTTGACCACAGGGTGTTTGAAAGGAGTGCTTTTATGGGGCTGTGATCCAGAGTCCAGGGCATGAAATCTGCTTCAGATACAGAGAACTGGGCTGTTTTAAAAAGCCATCAACCTCATTTTAAAACTACAGCTGTTATTATGATTCACTAAATAAAAATTCAAGTGATTATGAGATACCCTTGTAAATGCTTCCTTAACTTTCCCATGCATTTCAATATGTAAGAAAAGGCATCTCCTAGATTCCCCCCAACAAAAAATTATAAAATTTCTGGGAGTGTACTTAACATTACCTAAAGACCTTAAAGTTGATTTGTTTAAAATTGGTCACAGGGATTTTCTTTGTCCAGACTCATAGCAATTAAAGCAGACTGTAGGCTGTTGATAGCACAGTTTTATCATCTAAGTAGACTTAGCCACAGAAATGGCTAGCAAAGTTGATATATTAACAATTCATCATGTACGAAGCAAAATATAAGACGTAAGGATTGTAATGAACTCATATATCATGATGGTTATCTGTTAGCTTGACAAACATTAGATTCACCACGTAAACAACCCTCCTGGAAGGTCTGGGAGAGAGTTTCTAGATTGAGGCATTGGATATGGAAGATTCACCCTAAGCCTGGACGGTAGCATTTCCTTGGTTAGGTTTCTTAGGTAATGAACAAGATGAAGGACTTTGGGCAGAAATCATCTCTCTCTGCTTCCATTGCAGACAAAGTGTTAACAGCTGTCTGAAGCTACGGCTGTGGTTACTTCCTACCCTTGTGGACAAGAGTTTTCAGCTGTGAGTTGAAAGGAACCCTTAATTCTGAAGTTTTTTTTTTTAAATATATGTTGTCACTGTAGCAAGAAAATTAACATATAGAGTTTTATACACTTACTATGCTGTCTCCTCATAATGGGGTCCCCAACGAAAGTAGAAACAGATTTTTTTCCACATCTTTACCTTTCTGTATCAGAGGAAGAATAGATTTATACAAAAGTAAGAATGAGACAAAGAGAATTTCCTGAGGATAGAATCATGTTGGAGAAGAGGCCTGTAGTTAGTTCCCGGCTGCTTAGCCCCAAAATAATCACTAGAAACTGTATTCATTAAATCACTACTTGGCCCATTAGCTCTAGCTTCTTATTGGCTAACTCTTACATATTAATTTAACCCATATCTATTAATTTGTGTATTGCCACATGGCGGTGGTAGGCTAATGTTCCAGCATTTGTCTCTAGCGGGGCAACGTGACTTCTTCCTACTCTGACCATCTTTCTCCCAGCATTCACTTTAGTTTTCCCCACCTAGCTCTTTCTGCCCTGCTCTGCTATAGGCTCAAAGCAGTCCTTTATTAACCAATGGTATTCACAGCATACAAAGGGGAATCCAACATCAGAATCAAGACTGTAAGATTTTTCAGAATGATGAGAAAAGTGTTATATAAATTTACACAGATGAAAATACACATATTTTATATACTTATTTTTATCTATATTTATACTCTTTAGTGATTGGGTAGAATATCCTTTAGATAATTGTTTGGTTCATTTGATATACTTTGTCAATTTATGCTGAGTCTTCTGTCTATATTTTTTGTTCAGATGACCTAAAGGAAATGAGATATTGAAATCACCTATTATTGGATTTGAATTCATTGGGTTCTTTGTTTTTATTAGTATGGCTTTTACTTAAATTGCCTGCATCAATTTGGTTCATATATTCTTAATATTGTGATATACTCCTTATTAATTGATCCCTTGACTAGAATAAAATATCCTTCATTGTCTCTTTTGATTAGTTTTCATTGGAAGCGTGTTTGATCAGAATGCAGAATGGCAACACCTACTCGCTTCTGGAATTCATCTGCTTGGAACACATTTTTGTAACCTTCCACTTAATGGTGGTCCTTCTCGTTAATCTCAAGTTTCTTGTAGACAACGGATAGATGGATTTTCTTTCTTAATCAGTTCAGGTGGCATTTGTTATTTGACTGAGTGGTTGAGGGCATTAATATTTAGAGTTATTATTAAATGTGAGTGTAAGTTGAAGTCATTTGATGTTGCTTTTGTGTACCTTTTTTTCTCTTTTTTGTAATGTCATGGCTTCATTTGCTTTCTTTCTAGGGCCTCTTGGTGTTCACATTCTTTTATGGTCAAAGTATCACTTTCAGCATTTTGTTTATCATTTTTTGTTGTTGTTTTATGTTGACTTTTGATCTTATTTATTTATTTATTTAATGAGGGTTATGGAAAGCTTTTTTTTTCTCCTTCAACTATGGCAGCTTGTACTATTGGTTCTAGTATTCTAGGTTGTCCCTCATGGTCTTTTAGGATTAGGAATACATTGCTCCATGGTCTTCTGGCTTTCAGAGTTTCCACTAAGAAAGTAGCTGTTATTCCGATGGGTTTTCCTTTATATGTGACTGATATTTTTCTCTTGTAATATTCAATATAATAATATTTTGATTATGATATAAAGGAGTTTTTTTTTTTTTTTTTTTTTTTTTTTTTTTTGTTTTTTTTTTTTGTTTTTTTTGGTCTTACATTGTTGGGGTCCTGTTATTTAATTGTATCTATATGGGCATGCCTTTACCTATTTAGAGGAAATTTTTCTCAATGATGATCAAGGTTTGTTCTATGACTGTAATTTAAAAAGTGTGTTCTAATGGGGTTCCACATTCCAGTGTGTTCCTCTCCTCTGTTTTTTAAAATTGTCATTTTCTGTGCTTTTTCCATTTGGACCCTCTATTTTATCTTTAAGTCCTATATTCTACCTTTTGCTTGATTTTATCTACTAATAAGTATTCCCTGAGCTTTCTAAATTGAATATTGATCTTTTTCAATTGTATGAACATTTCACCTTGTGTTCTCCTCAATGCTTCTATATTTTTATATTTATAAACCATATTTTCCCTTCTTTAAATAATCGGTATTTGTTATTGTTTATTAGATAATATTTCCTCATGTTTATATATTTAGATTTCTTCCTGTTTGGTGATGCACATATCTGCATTTTCATAAATGTTTTAAGCTCTATATTCATCAGTAACTAATTCAAAGGTAATTTGATAAATGAAGAGATTGGTTTTGTTCTTTTTTTAGACAAGAGAGGTCATTAGTCTCGGGTTAATTTGTCCCACTAATTTATCCAATACTCTTTGAGTAATTTTCCAGTGGCATTAATTATGAGATCTTTCATTATGGTTGAAAAAAATTCTATGGATCCCCTTATCTCTGGAGCAGTTTCCCACTGTACTTTAGCATAGCTCATATACTCACAGGGGTGTGCTTTTTCCTGATGCGGCCTGAGGAGGACCCCGAAGACTGTCATGGGTATTGTTCTCTCTGAACTCTCTCATGGCCTCTATAACTCTCAATTACTCATATTAAACTTAGAAATTCAAATGGATTTGGGGAATTCTTTCACTGCTTTGAACTGATTATTACAAGGTTCACTCTACTTCCCTTCAATCTTACTGTTCTTTTTGTCTAATATCATATATCTAAAAATATGTTCACATATTACTAGTTTTATCTGGAAAAGTAAATTCAATCTATTTCATTGATTTAGCTGGAAAAACAATTACAATTGTTAAATAGTGCTATTTAGTAGTTTTTCCAGTTTTACTTGTAAAAAACCATACAATATATTTTGGCAATTGTGAATTTGGAATATTTGGTAGATTAGGGCTTTCATGTGATTGTTAATTATTTTTGTTTCTAATACTGTATTTTAGAAGTCTCACGAATATATTATATGTATTTTTCATGGATATTGACTTTTGTACATTGATTAATTTTTAGTTCACATATAACTACTACTAATCATTTTATATTTTTCTATAATTTTGTTATTAACTGTTGATCATAATCTAATGCTGGAATAGATTAATTCCTATATGTGAGTATGAGTGTTATAGAAGTAACATGGCATTTAAATGCTATGATCAAAAAATTATTATAACTTGCATATTGGTTGTATAGCAATATATCATGTTAATTTATTTTAACTGGGGCTAACTAAGTTTTCTGCACATTAATATCTTTCAGTTCTTATCAGACATTATAATTAGGGGTCTAAATAGCATAAATTCATGTCATAGAATCCTATTTTCTATTATTAATGGGCCATTAATCCAAAGAACAATTGTTTTGATGGCACATACCTTTAAAATTAAATGGAAATATTTCTAAGACTATCTTTTGTGCCAAATGGGAAAGAATAAAATATACGTTACCGGCTAATTGTTAGAACATTCCATGTATTTAAAGGTAGTATTTATAGATGTTATGTGAGTACATATGTAAACATGTGTGTTGTCTCACATGGTTATTTTAGCTTATGAGACAATGTAGATTAGTGGTTTCCTTTACCATAACTGTACTGTGAGCCTGTACCCATGTTTCAGGGGTCATTGCGTCAGATAGTCCCTTCAGTTGATTATTAGATCTCTGATTTAAATTTGGGTTTAGGATATCGAGCTGAAGGGTGTGGAAATATCTAAAGTTGCTTAGTCAAAATGTAATTTCAGTGCACGTGATGATAATATCCTGTGAACTGACTTTCTCGCTGTGAAATTCAGCTCTGATTTTGTAAGCAGAGCAGTGCAAGCTCAGCTCTCTTGAAGTTGAACTTTGAATACATGCAGTTGGCAAACTGGAGAGAGGCCAGGGAGGGTGCTCTCCCAGTAGCGCTTTCTCCTCATTTAACAAGGAACATTTCCTTCTTTCCAGCTCTGGCGGAGCGAGAGAGTTACACTTGTGTAACCTGCCAAGCATATTCTTTATGTAATAGTTCTCAATTCTTCCATGAAGGTGGCAAACAAAACATGAAAGTAATGGTGAACACCTTTATTAGATTACAATAGCACTGGATTAAGGAACAAAAAATGGTAAGTCATTGCGAAATCCACATGAACTGAATTTCTCCCCATGATCAGGCCACCATGGACATTGTATGTCTTAGATTGTAAAGTCTGGGTTGTGTTTAATAACGACTTTATTTTTCCTTGTGTCCTCAGTACTGTCAGTAAGAAAATACAGTTGGCTTTCACGACTGTTTCCTCTAACAGGAACAGTTTTCTAGGATGAAAAATATCTCTGTTCGAATCTGAACTTCTATCAGCTTTTAAAGAGAATTCCAGCAATGACAGCCATCTTATTTAGATAAGGTGACACATTACAACTTGCCATTCCATTCCCTTTTCTCGTACAGTGAGATCTATGCAGAGACAAAATTGCTCTATCAGATCAAGTAAGTGTCAAAGTCAAACCTCATCTTACAATTTTACATTTTGTATCTCCTTGAAAACATCCCTCGGCTCTGTGGAGGACATTTCAAGTGGATTTTGGGTTTCTCCTGGTCACGTTGAGTGGTAATGCTGACTGAAATTATATTCTGGAGAAAGGTTATTTTCAGGACTTGTAGTGCCTCAGAAATGTGGCTACAGGCTGTTAAGAATTGGATTTGAAACGAATGAAATAGCTTGGAATGTCAGTGTTCACTATTTAAACGGCATTCCAAGTCTTCGTGGAGTTCTAATTCACAATGAATTTCACATACAGTGTGGGGACCCCCAGACCTGCTACTAATTCCCTCTAGTGGGTCTGCTTTTGTGAGAAACCCCTCACCTTTCAATTAATGAAATGGGAACTCAGCGCTCCTCTCTCTCTCTTTAGTCTTCACTTAATTATTCAAGGAGATGTGAACATAGGAATTAAGAGGCATTCTTAGTCAAATAACCCTTTAACTACCTTCAGTTAAAATGAAGAGAAAGTCGATGCTGTGAAAATTACAGAAGGAACAACTATATAAATATGCCGAGCAAACTGCCTTTTTCATCTTAAAAACAACGCTGCAGAAAACAAACAGAGCAGAAACACCGTCTGTTTTAATTTGACTTCTGTTGCGGCGATAAAACTGTAAAGAAGCAGGTTTGCTCTTGTTGATGTTTTGGCTCACATATCCCAGGTCACAAGAGGGAAGCCACAGCAGGGTCTAAAGACAGGTACCTGGAGAGAGGAACTGGAGCTTAGATCCTAAGCTGCTAACTGACTTGCTCTTCAGGGCTTGCTCTGCTTGCCCTCTTATGCAAAACAGAGCAACCAACCCACCATGAACAGGGCTCTTTTACATCAATCATCAATTAAGAAAGTGCCCCCCACACCTGCCTGTCTGCTAATCTAACAGAGGCAATTCCCCAGTTGAGTCTCTCTGAGGAGATGTGCCAAGGTTTGTGTCCTGTAGACACAACCAACTAACACACCATCTTCCGTCTTGGATTCAGATTTGGATTGCTTTTGTACTGTAATAGTTTGGCAAAGCAACACGCTGGTTACCAGAAAGAAGTGTTACTAAACTATCTTCTAATATAAACTCATCTGATCACTTCTGTTGGGAAGCTATTGGTGGACTTTAAATATATATGGAAATTACACACGGCAAACTATTGAATGAAGAAAGACTAACACACCTGTATACAATGATTAATAGAAATTACAGTATTACCCTGATACTAAATGTTCATAAATACACAGGAAATAAAACAAGAAAGAAAATAACCATCAATCTCTGAGTTCCAGATTTAAAAATTAACAATCTATTTCAAGCATCTTCCCTCTTCAGTCATTAAGTTTTTTTGCTGTTGTTGTTAGAATGACTGAAGAGTTATTTCTTTGATCCAAGCAATTCATAAAGTGAAATAAGTGCTTTGAAAAGTTTTAGAATGAAACCTTCCTGTGAGAGCTGCACTTCTTGGGAGATAAGATGCTTGTCTAGAGAGAGACAACGTGAATGATAACAAGGAATGAAGGTATTTGGCAGTTTCCTGGATTGATTAGTTTCTCAGGGTTGAAAGCAGAAAAGCTCTCCAGCTCAGGATCTGCACTTCCTTTCTTTGCTAAAGTCTGAGCCTCTTCACCTGAGAGACGGATAAACTGAGCCTCACGTTTTTCTTTGAAGGAATCTCAGCCTGCGGCTGTTTATGAAGTTCATCTTTGGTTCATTCATTTACTAGTGGGGTAGTGGTTCTTATTAAAATATTAGATCTATTGTATGAAATCTTTGCTTTTCCCATTCATTTTACTTATTTCCTCTTCATTAGATTTAAAAATTCTTACTAAGTTCTATAAATGAAAGAAATCATGGTCACTTCACTTTATTATCTGAGATACATTATTACTTTGCTTGCATTTTTCATCTTTACACCTCACAAGTGTTAATCCTGCAGGAGTTCATGTTTGTGCTACAGCTCTATCGATTTTCAACCTATTCATAATGCTTTGTTTAGGCATTGCCTTTATTCTCACATACTTCACCAATCACTTCATTTACTATCACTACACACTAAATTCATCGCAATTAAAAACGGAGAGATGAGGATAAAATAATAAAGATACAGAAATTTCCAACTTAGTATCAAAGAGATTGCAACCACATGGTGGGTACAGGAGACAGGGGTTGTAAAAAAGGGAACAAGTGTGTGGAGAGGCGGTTTAAAGGATGCCAGTTTATACTTAGATATTGGTGGTACGTCCTGATGGGCTACTGTACATTAGGATGGTGCAGATAATAAGATATGATCCATTTCAATGAGTTAGATAGAAGATCCTAGATGGTTTTACTGAATAGTAATGAAAAACATCACATCACTGCTTAAAATGATTAAACAGTTGTATTGAAGCACCAATAGTGTAACACACATAAGTACAATTATTTGCTATCATCAGTTGAATATACTGAAATTGCAATTGAATATAAGGCATTTTATTTATAAGTGTTTCTTTTGAAACTCAACAGTTAACCATATTTTATAATTATAATATGAAATCCTCCATCAATGAATTCACCTAGGATGTGGTTTTCTGTAGGATGTCTCAACATGTTGCTCTTGCTAGTGCTAAGCTCTGTATTCCTCCATTTGCAGAAGGGGAGGTGGAGTCTGCATTCCCTTCTACTGATTCTGGGGGTTCTTGTTTGCACCTCAACCAAGGCAATGCCGAGGAAATGAGAGTCCCTGTCTTTTGAAGCCAAGGTGAAAAATGCCATGTCGCTTTCATTAGATTCTCTGGGCCATTCCTATCTGGAAGGGCCACCAAGACTGTAAAGAACTCTGTTAGTCATAAGATCACCATATTGAGTGGCTATCTGAGGAGAGTGTATTTAAACTCATGCTATCCCAGATATATTTTAATCATTCCATTATGCTCTATAATCCAATCAGTGCACTCAATAATCACTTTATTAGGAAAAGAGAAAAATGAAAGAAAAATTAGTTAAAACAGTTAGACATCTTCTCTTTTAACGATTGTGAAAGTTGGCTTTTGTGAAACATGTTCGAATATCATACTGAATACATGATTAAACTGGGTGGATCAAAACATCGACTTAGCAACACATATCTTTAGAAACACATCACCTAAGACAAATCTCTTTATTCTCATGACATTTTTTACTTTATGTTTCTCACACACATTTTCACAATGACTTGTAATTTTACTACATTATAATTTTGACGTTTCCTGTCTTTTTAAGATTTTTCAGGTGCATCCCACTCTAAATTGCAAAAGTTGCCCATGTTCTGTTTCACGCTGCTGTTTGATACGATTTGTACAACTATAAAATTTACTTAGAAAATACAGTGAAAGGAAGAGGTGAATTGAAAGGTACACAAGAAAAAAATTCATTGCAATTAATAAAACTTAAGCATGCTTAAACTAGGGAAGTAGACCTGTGTTTAAAATTATATGCTGCTCCTTCAGAGAACCTGGAATCACTTTCCCTATAGCCGTGTGCATGCAACTCTCTGTTACCCCAGTACCAGGTATTCCAATCCTCTGTTGGCCTCTGTAAGCAGAGTACACTGGAAGGACACATGCATGGGTTCCTATAGGCAAGCAAGAATGTAGACACAATAAAAGTAATAAAACGTTGCATACCTTTATTAATGTAGTAGTTCCCCAAATAATGTAATTACTAAAAGAAATCTCCTAACTGATACCTAATGCCTATTCATTTTATTACATGCAAGTTACACTTCAACAAAAGACAAAACTCAAGAAAACCATAATTTTGAGTACAAGTGAAAATATCTGCCTACATTTATGATTCCCTCTCTATTTTGACCTGAAGTTCATTGTGTATTGCTTATGTTCTCGAATATGCAAGAAAGACGTTGAAAAGGAGGATTAGAAAATTTAAAAATAGATTATCAACAAGGGTGTGGAAGGAATAGAGAAAGGAATAGACGGAAGACATCCCCAGTGCAATGCCCAATTTGTAGACTGAACAGCAGGTGAAATCATTGGCCATTATTTGGAACCAAAGGGTCAAAGAGAAAGAGAAATTGAAATTACCGGGAAAGCTTCAGGTAAAATAGAAGAGATAAAATAGGAATTATTCCCAGTGGTTTTAAACGCTTCCAAAGGCACTAGACATTTATAACCTAAAAGACTTTGCCCACGTGAGTCACTGCACTTTTCCCTTTGATCCTTGATATTGATGTCTCACTAACAGCCACCTGCTAGAAAATAAAGGGTACAGAAGTCACTAGTCCCGAGCAGGGCCTGATAATTCTGTCCAGATGTGGAGTCTATTACTATTACAATGGTATTTCACTTGTTGAATGGCCTAGAAAGGTCTTCTGAATCTTTGGAGGCTACGTTGTTAATAAAAATGTTGAATTGTATTTGCTTTTTGTTTACCACCTAGAGGTAGTAGGAACTGAGATAATGGATCCTATAACTGAGGCTGACTAATGTCTTGGACAATACCCAACTTCATTTAAAGCATCAGTTTATACTTGGGGGTTAAGAAGAGTCCCTTGGTTAAGGCCTACAATCACAAGGACAAACAGCATGTGACAGATAAGCCACACAAGCGAAAACATGTTTTGTTTTGTTTGCTCATAGAAGCATACAAACAGATAAGAATAGTCCGTTGTAACGAAAATTCTGGAGTGAGCTCAATTTGACCACTACACACGAAAGGGAAGCAAAAGCATAATCTAAGGACAATTTTATGTTTTAAAGTAACTGAAGTCACAGGACCCTTGTATTTTCTTGGATCTTTCTCACAGTCACTCAGAGTTCCCTTCTTGGACTGTGTTCTGTCAGCTCTGACAGTTGTCATTTTCCTACTTCAGAGATAAATTTCTTTCCTATTAGCTCCAATTATGACATACGACAATATAGTTTGAAGACTAAACATTAAACACAAAAGCTGAAAAAATTGCATTTAATATTCTACCTTAATCAATATTTGTATGATTGTTATAAATTTTAAGCTAATTTTTTTAGAGTTTTCTGTAGGCCAAAAGAATTATGTGCCTATGGTGTTTTAATGTTTAACATGATTTTTTTATTCCATCCAATCAAAATCTACTTTATTCATGAATAGTGTATCATAGTGCATATTTTATTCCTTTAAATAGATGAATATGAAGGGCAAAATCTGTAAATTCTGATGTTTTTCACCAGTAAAATCTTTGGGTATTTGAGAACAGAACAAGTATTAATTCATTTTCCTTTATATGTATAATTTGTTTTTCTTTATATGCAATATGAAAGAGCAAAATCTTTAAATTCTGGTATGTTTTTCACTGGTAAAAATATTTGGGTATCTGGGAACAGATATCAATGCATTTTTTTCTTTCTATGCATATATGAGGAAGCCACACGTGAAGAGGAATTGCATATTGTAAGCTTTACCCAAATATTTTGTTTCACTGCTTATGTGTTTTGCAACTTCACTTTATTACTTTATTTTACCAACACATACAGACAATCTGCATACAGGAAAGTGGTTAGATGAATTTGTCATGTGGATTATAGAGCATTCTTAGAACTCCCAACATTCCTAAAGATGGACAGATTCTAGGCTGACGTGCAGTCATGGTAGTCAGTTTCTCAGGCAAGTATTTATCTTAATTGATGTTTTGTGAACCCATACAATAGTGCACTGACACATACAATGCACATAGTGACTGAGCCACGTGAGAGATAAGAGTGAATCAAACTGTTGCTATATTACACACATATAAAATAAATCCTATCTATTAGCAATATTTTTATTATTAAATAAAGAAATTGTGGAAAGGTATCTAAAGAACCATAAACACCAATTAGGCTGGACATTGTCAACTTTTTCTGCTAGGCATTATTCATTGAAGTTTTGGCTAAGTCATCTCCAATCTGTTTAATAATGTTTATGACTTCGTTACCTGGATATACTTAAAATTAAATGTAAGGATCTAAGATGAACAAAACCAAGACATACATCCCTACATTTCAGGGATGTCTCACTGACCTTCTACGGACCAACTTAATGTTACTTTGTAATTTGCTCTATCACCTAAGTTTATTTCATCATATTGCAACACCGTTTTTACAAAGAAGTATTGACAATTTATAAAATAATTTTTTCTATGTGATTTAAATATTTTTTGTAAACATTTATCATCCTTGAATGTATTCTATCACATTTTTATGAAATTTTAAAGATTGAAATATTGATAATAATCATTTTCTTGAAATATAGAACATTTTCAAGGAATATCTCACAAAGACAGAGAAGCTATTTGTGAAGAAGAGTAGTTGGACAGTACAGACAACATCACTAATAAAGTGTAGCTAAAAATTTCATCCCACTTCCCCGTGTCAGGATCTAGTGGGTAGCTTTTTAGAGTTTTGAGTGACAATAAAAATCAATTATCCCACTACTAAAAAAATCATGGAAGAATCTTAAATTACAACTACTAGTTGTGAAAACTTTAAAACTTCTGTACTGTATGTTCCAAACTACATACAATTCTGAAAAAAAAAAAAAAAGTCAACAAACATTTTTACGACTGAGCGAAATCCAGGAGTATGAGTAGGGATTGATTGAAAGATGGAGCTCATCTATTTAGCATAGCAAGGTTATTCCAGATGCTGCTGCAATATTGGATAAAACTGGTGAATAAACTCTGAGAATCTATAAAATATACAAAATAAGTATACATCATAAAGCAAATTATGTATTAATACTCAGGTTAATAGTAATGTATCAGCTTTGTGCCAGCACCCATAATCAATATATCACCCTCATACAAGACATTAAGGACGGGGGAGCTTGGTAGGGCCCTCTGGAGCATGAGAACTCCATGGGCTTTCTCAGAACTTTATGCTAATATTTCTAAACACATGAGAATTTGGAAAAATGCAAAGCATATCAGATCCCTCATGATTTCACAACTTCCCTACTGGTCTATCCGTTGATGGCCTTCAACACAAGATTCAGTTTGACATTGTTCTAATTTAGATACCTGTTAAGTTACACATTCAAATACTCTTTCTTGCTCAAGATAGACAGACTTCATTTCTCCAGCACACTGTGAGCCACTACCCCAGCTTTCCAATTGCTGCTGGCTGGAAGAACCTCAGCGCGTGGAGTCAAACCCACCAACTTGTCAGAAACTCTCACGTGACCACTTACTTTCAATAACGAGAGGAAGGAGCAGATAGAGTGGGTCACATGACAAGCCAAATCTCACCCATCTTGTAAATATCCCTGTAAGGCTTATTTCAAACTTTACTATTACTGGGCAATAAATCTGTGATGCTTAAAATTTCAAAAATGTTGTAATTGTTACAGCAACAGCAGAAAGTTTATAATCTCTCCAAGAGCTTGCCAGGTCGCTCCTTGTTTTTTCTGACTCTTACTTTTTTTTCCTCTTTCACAAATAATCCATCCCTTCGTTCCTTGTTATCTGAAATTTATTTTCTTAATTCATTTAGTTATGGGGTGTATGAAATGACAGATAATTCATTAAGTGATCCCAGAGATATCTGGATAGATCCAGACAACTCAATGGATGGCATGACCAGGTGTTAGTACTAAAGCTATAATTCCAAGAAAATTGGTATATTGCTCTGAATGTTTGTAAAACCAAATCTATCCCAGTGAAAAGGCACTGACCACAAAATACAGTTGTACAGACCTGAAGACAGGACTGAGAAAACTGCAAAACACAAGAATTTTGTAAAGTAGTTTATGTTGTTCAGGACTTAGATACTGGTAACATAATTTATCTCAATAACACCATAAATAATGAACCAGAATATCTTCTTCAATGTGTTTACAGTATTTTCTATTTTTGTCACTTCAATCTCTCTTTAGTCATATAATACCGCTAAATTATTACCCTTGTGAGGAAAACATAATCTGAAACACTAAATGATTGTTATGCATATTCTAATTTTTTTAAAATAATGTAATTAAGTGATAATACACACTACTATAAAAATAATGATTTTATCCCTAAAATAATTATATAGCTATAAATCTAACTGTAATTTGGGTAATAACACCATGTATTCCTGTCAAACTTGATAACAGAAAATTGAGTATAATTGAGACTCGTATGTTTGTTGGTAGTCATGGGTGGAAATGGTTATATTCAAAAGTTAAATGAAAAAAAAATGACAGAAGGCACAATCTGAACAAATTAGGATCTGAATCACACTATATTTGTAAAGTGCCGGAACATGCCAGGAATTTCAAAAGTAAGTATTCAGTAGTCATGGAAATTTTTTAAATATTATTCCCCACTCGGAGTCATCTCCACCACACTTGTTTTCAATTGTTGAACTCACACTCAAGAATATCTCGAAGATGTTTTTCTCAGTTGAACATGTAAAAACACTACATATCTAGAAACAAACACAGTTCATAATTCCATTAGTAATGTTCAACTAAAAACAGAGATAAGTCTGTATTTTGGCTCTTAATAGAAGCCGCTGTTAAACAGTATTTCTTCTGTCCCATTCCACTTTGAAAATGAACCCATAACGTGTATGTCCTGTGTCTGCGTAGCTACATACGATGTGAGGCAGTGCATGCCTTTTGTGTACCTTTGTATCCCATTTATCTAAAATCACATGTTAACGTGGTGGAACTGGCGAATTCAAAACTCTGTCACAGCACACACTCTTTTCTCCGCAACTGTTTAATAATCTTTCACACGAGCCCCTGCGTCTCTCTCTCAAGGGAATTCTGCCGCCCAAAGTACATTATTTAGATGACTGTGAAATTTCTTCCCGAACCTGCTCATTTTGTTCTGAGAGACACTCACGCTTGATACAGTTGACACCAGCTGTCACTCACAGCGACAGCCTTCCCGCTAACATCATTGTTATCAGTTTTATAAAGATTATAGACATTTTTTTCCCCGCACAGGATAATGAGGAAAGCTGCTTTACTTCTAATTCTACCTGAACAGGTGGTTAAAAACCTCAAGTGCCATTGTGTTAGCATTGAGGTGCAGTTTAGACACAAAAATTGCTTTGTATGAGCTGCTGTTGCTTGGCAACATCTGGAGAAAGCTGTGGGAGGTGGTGAAAACACCAAGTACAGCATTGTCTGGTAAAAGCCCTTTATTTTCTACAGTTTTTTTTTTATCAGTCAGCAATGCAGTTGGCTTTTATAATATAATTTTAAAATCTGAGGACTAAGATTTTGATTATTATATTACAGCAGGATTTGTTTTTACAAGACGAGACACAGGGAGAATGAGCTTCTCAGTTTTATTTAGATAATTTTAGTAGGTAAAAATAATACAAACCTTGATCTCACAAATTAAATTCGATGAAAATGCCATTTGCCCTGATATGTGGAAAATTTAATAGCTGTAATCAAGTTTGTGTGATGTTACAACAGAAAATAAAATGATACGGGAAGTATCTTTTCAACAATAATTCAATGATTAGAACTGGAAGACCATGAGGGAATTTAAAATCTGAATTAACTCATCTTCATTTGATCCAGAAAGACACATAAACTGTCTTTACTTGATCTTTGCTCTGTCTGTGGAAAAAAAATATATATACATCATCACGTGTACACATTTCTCTAGTAGAGTCCCACAATGTTGTTTGGACTGGTCTCTTAACTCCTGACTTTAATTGACCATTCTCTCTCAGCTTCTCGTGTGCTCTGTTATCAAGCCTAAGTCATTTTACCCATCTTTACTGACCCAGTTTAAAATATCACTCATGAAATCTTATAAGAACTTAGGGCAATGTGAAATTTGAATTTCTGTACGCATTGATGCTCAATATATGACATATTGTATTTTCCTGGGAGGCCCAAGAAAGGCTTCATAGAAAAGATGATATTTGAAATGTGTTGGGAAATATTGTGTAGCAATGAAAATTTACACTCCCATTCCTTATCCTTACAATGCCAGACCGCATCCATAGACTCCACTGAAATCAAGGGTAACCATATGAATAGTAGTTTAAAACACCATGCAGGACTGTTTATATAACTCAAGGAATAGCCCATAAAGCCCTTTCTTCTTGACTAACAATAAAAAAATGAAATTCACAAACAACAAAAAAAAGAGTTATTTGATGAAGAGAGTAAGAATCTATCAATTGCATACTAAAGTTATACTCTAGACAGGAACATTTTTTCATTACCATATCTGGTATACTTTTTCACTTTTAAAATATATTTTTAATAAAATTATAGATAGATAATTTCCCTCTTCCCTTCCTCTATAGGCATATGCATCATGTATATGTATATCACACATATATAAATTCAATCTTCCAAGGCCATTTTTGTTATTTGGATGTAGATAGTTTCAGGGTTGACCTCTTGTTTCCTTTTTTCTTTTCTTCTGGACACCCATTAGTGGTCTCTCCCCTTGGCAAATTCTCCTTCTCTCTGCAATCAATAGTTGTCAGTCGTTGTCCTTAGCTCTTGTCTCCTTGAGATCTTTCCCCTCCACATCAGCATCTCCTTTAATATTATCATTGTTCATTTTGTCCATGCAGCCATTCTAGGGGACACAGACTCACAGAAGACTTTCTGATCTTTCTGTTCTTATAATGTTTTTGGCCCCCGGTCTGTCATGCTCCCTGCGATCTGGGCTCAGGAGTTGTCTTTTGGATTTAACTGTTTGAGGCTGAACTCCCTCAAACAGTTTTCTATGGTGATCTTCATTTGCTGTAAAAAGAAGCTTCTCTGAGGAGGGGTGAGAGCCAATGTAGTTGACAAAATGGGAGCCATAGGTTTCTTCTAGGCTCTATAACATTTCTATGCCTGAGTGGTTGGCTAGGATTCTGACATCAGGCTCATTTCCCTCCTGTTGAGTGTATCCTAAGTCATGGGATGCTTACTGCCAACATATAGCACCTTTAGGGAGTTGAAATATAAATCCATTGATTAAGTGAATGCAGATGATATGATCTGAAGACAAGGAGGGGTCTAGTTGGAAATAATATATAAAATAAAATCATATAATGTAAATATATCAAGAAAACCACTTGTACTGCAGATACATTCATAAATATGAAAGCTGATTAGATATAGTAATACAAAGAAATATATACTGATTTATTATAATAAACTAGCCTCCATGGGCCGATCGCATCTTTGCAGTAACATTATAAAATAAATGCTCCCATTGCCCTTATTTCACAGAAGAATACAACTCAAGTTTAGTACAAGACAAACATTACCTTATGTGTAATTAAAACAGTAAGGATGGAAACAAAAAAAAAAATCCAATGCTATTTTAACGATTGATCGTAAGTTACTTTCAGATTGAGTTTGTGAGGTTTGTAAATTATCTGCACAATTGAGAGAAAGGAGGGCAAATTCCATTGATATGTTTGTTATTAATTTTTTTATAAAGACATCTTCAAACTTATAGAACCATTGCAAGAATAGTTTAAAGAACTCTAGATACCTTTTACCCAAACGCTTTATTCTTCCATAGCCAAAAGCACATGATGGAGCTTACTCTTTTCGTTTCTTAAAAGGAAGATGACCCTTCCACGTTTACATATTGACACAGGAAGGCAATTAGAACTTGCCAATTTCAGTTGACCTTTCAGAAGGAGTTGAATGTTAAATATAATTGAACAGAATAAATCAGTATAGATGAGATCACAAGGAAAATAAATGAAATCTATCAGATTTCAAGATTGCAAGGGGCAAGAAAACTATAATTCAGTATAAACAGGATAGACCCTGTGCAGTAATGAAACTAGAATTGAAAAGTTCTAGATGTTTAGGCCTAGACTACTGGCAGTACCGATTGATTCTTGCATCTGAAGGCAGGGTTTGGCAACATATTTTTCTACCTAGGTAATAAAATAAATAGTAATTCTCCATAAAGAACTTTGAGAACATTTGGAAACGATTAAAATGTATGAATCCATAAACATAGTGCCTATACTTACAGTTATATTGATTTTTCTTCTTATTAAACAAAATACATTTTTAAGAAGAGTTTTCCGCATCTCAACATTGTCACTGAGTACCAGACGAATGCGTTCAATTTCCTTTGAAAATGATCATAATTTCAAGAAAGAAGGTCAGGTTTCCTAGTAGTCTATTTTACCTACATTTTGCTCATTATGCAATGAAATTTAAAGAGATAACTAAGAAAATTATAGATACATGCAAAACAAGACAAGATGCTCTAATGTTCATTCTCAAGACATGTGGATTAAAGATAAAAATAAGTATATTTAATTAACCTTAAGGTATGTTCCTTCATCTTTTTATATCTTTTGAAGTTTATTTTATTAGTTGTTATCTCACAATAAGAACAAAATACTCTCTAATATTTCCTTTTTTTAGTGTCCTTATTTTGTGGAAAGAGGTACTATTTACTGCTAACACATAATAATATGTCCAGATGGTACCACATTTTAGAGTAGTATATTAGCCTATAGACATGCTTCTTTCATAAGCATCTAAATGGAACTATACTTTAACGGAGAAGCAGGGTGAAGGGCTCAAGAATAAACGACCATCCACCCATGTTGGTGTAAAAAAATGTTGCTTATTTCATCAGTAATTCCTCTGGAAGATAGTTTTCTTTCTGAATACAAATGGGTTAATCTTTTACATCTGCGTGTTTGAATCAGCATGTAAACTATTGTTTCATGTGCATTTAATCCTGCCAATTTCCTGGCAATATGGAATCTCTATAAGTTTAGCAACATTTTGTTTTTCCTTGTTTTATGCATTTAGATGTCTTGAAAAAATGGCACGGTAATGATCACAAGAAGTGAAATTAGGATTGACAGGTGGCCCACTGGATAAAGTACTTGCTGTACAAATACATAGGTACGTGAGTTCGTGTCCTCTGTAGTCCAGATGAAGATCTACAATCCCAAGCTCTAGCAGTAGACAGACAGGAAGATCACCAATCTAAATGGTGATGTCTAGGTACAGAGAGAGAGTCTGCCTCAAAACATAGGGTGGTAGGTGACACTGGAAAACAACCTCTGCTGATTTGTGACTTTACTACACAAGCGTAGGTCAGCTTGTGTTCACAAATGTGGACAAATATAGACACATGTACACATACCCACAGACTGTAATCAGCACATGATTAACTGACTATGACTTGGAAAATAATAACAAAAAATGCTTACTCCTCAGAGGTCATAGAGATAGAGGAAGTCTTTTGTTTATTCTCAATAATGGTTTCCCTTTTACAATACTCTTTTTTGTAAAAAGACTTTCTTTTTGTAGAGGTTCATGATTAATTTTAATACAATCACAGTTTCGGCTATTCCAGTTGCTTCTTCTTATTTATTTTATTTTGGAGATTAATGTTTTACAAATATTTCATTTCTGCTCCTCCCTCTAAAATCTCACATATGCCTTTCCATTCTCTCTTTCAAGTTCTTGGCCTCCTTTTTCATTGTTGTATAAATACTTTAAAAACCATGAACAGGCAAAACGATCTTCTGATGAGGATTTGGAGATGGACTAACATATGTGTATAACTTTGAAACTTTAGGAGTTGTATTAGTATTATTTCCATTTACCAGAATAATAGTAGTAGGTTATCACTAGGACCGATGATCTAGGTGACCTAGAGTTTTATCAACTTTAGAAATCCAGGCATAAGTTCAGTCTTGCATAGCATCAGGAAGTAGCTGGCTATTCCCATAACATTTGTGTCACTGTTGTCTATCTTGTCAGGCCAGTCCTTATAGAAGTCATATCTGGTCATATCTTGCCAGGCTAGTCCATATAGAAGTCATAAGGTAATGATGAATGCCTTTCTCCCCAAATAGCATGGATAGCACGTTCTTGTACTACAAAAGCTATCCAGAAAGGAAGAAACTTCCAGATCAATCAATTTGATTCCTCCACACTTTGCAACACAAGGATGTGAAGTCTTTAAAAATAGGGTTTTATTGTGAAGCGCTGGAATGTCAAAAAGAATAATGTAACTACTTGTAATATTTGTTGGTGAGGATTTTGCTAGACTCTGGTACAGTATGCTCTGCAGGCAGGACAAATTCTAGGTCGCAGGTTTTGTGACTGAGTTGGTGCTTCATTTCACCAACCTCTGGAAATCTTGCCTGGTGACAGAAGATGGCATGTTTAGATTCTGCGTCTTTCGTTTCTCGGAGGTTTTGCTAGGGTTGCTCTCCTAGAGTCCATGGAGTTTCTTAAGCACTAGGTTTCCATCTGGTCCCTGAAATGCCCCCTAATTTCAGTTTTTCTCCCAGTATTTTCTCATTCCTTCCCCACAGTTCCACCTGATCCTTTCTGTTCCCAACCCCACCTAATTTACGTCATTAAGTCTTTCTTGTTATTTAGCATTTTTGATCTGTGGATTATCATGATAATCTTTTGCTTTAAAGCAAATATCTACTCATAAGTGAGTATATAGCATGTTTGTCTTTTTCTGGGATATCTCATTCAGGGTGATTTTTTTTCCCTAGTTCCATTCATTTCCTTGCAAATTTTATGATGTCATTGTCCTTAACAGTTGAGTCATCCTTCATTATGTAAATGTACCATATTTTCTACATTGAGGTTGTTTTCAGTGTCTGGCTATTTTGAATGAAGCTGATCCAAACATAGTTGAGAAAGAGTCCTTGTGATGAGATGAAGAATCCTTTGGGTAAATGTTGAGGAGTGATGTAATTGGGTCTGGAGTTAGATCTCTTCCTAATTTTCTGAGAAAGACCTTGCTGCTTTCCAAAGTGGCTGTAAAGCTTGCACTGCACCAGTAATGGAGTAGTGTTCCCCTTGCTCCACATCCTTGACAAGAATGAGCTGGCATTTAACCTTAGCCATTCTGACAGATGTAAGATGAAATCTCAGAGTCATTTTGATTTATATCTTGCTGATGACTAAGGGTGTTGAACATTTCTTTAAGTGTTTATTGGCCATTTGAGATTCCTCTGTTGATACATCTCTGTTTAAATCTGTACCCCATTTTTAAATTATATTGTTTAGCTTGTTGAAATCTTATTTCTTGGGTTCTTTATATATTTTTTATATTAAGTCTTACTCAGATATGGAGTTGGTAAAGATCTTTTCCCATTTTGTCCTAGTATCCTTTTCCTTACAGAAACTTTTCAGTTTCAAGACTTATCATTTATCAATTGTTGATCTTAGTACCTGAGCTATTGATTTTTAAGTTCAGGAAGTTGTTTCCTGTGACAACGCCTTCAAGGCCATTCCCACTTTCTCTTCTTTCAGGTTCAGTGTGTCTGGTTTTATGTTGAGGTCTTTTATCCACTTGGACTTGAATTTTGTGCCGGGTTATAGATATGGATCTATTTACATTATTCTACATGTAGTCATACAGCTATACCCACACAAATTGTTAAAGGTGCTTTCTTTTTTCTCTTGTATACTTTTGGTTTCTTCATTCATACATCAGTGAACTGTGAATTTATGGATCTCTGGTATTGAATGTTCTCTTTTACAGTTGTGTTCTCTATCTTTTTATCTTTGTTTCTGTCTGTCTCTCTCCCTACTCTGAAATACATATTCCATTCTCTCTCTTTAAAACCATATACTATTGTGCAGCATGATATTTTTAATATATATAAATATTCAAAATCCAATATTTATACATATTTGTATATTTATATACACATACATATGTGAAACTTACAATGAACTCAATGATACAGATAGAAAATAATGGGATTGAACCCTCACAAGCAGAGGGTGCTCAAAGACTTAAAGCTTCACAGACATAGATGGATTTTACTTGATGCTGGGATAAGATCATATTCCCAAAGAGATTAAGCAGAATATATTTGGTTATTGATTTTCTAAGGTTTAAAGAGTAAAGCTGTTGGCTATATTTAACAAGAATCTATTTTTAGACAGGTCCATCAATTTGAACCTAATTCTTTTATTCATCCTATCATCTACACAAACCAATCATTGATAATTCTGCTTTACACATGTGGAAGAATGGACAAAAGGCTTAAACACACCTTTCAATTCAGCTTACCTAGGGTAGGGAGAAGACACAATTTGAAATATAATGTGTTTTTGCCTAGGAACAGTGATATGCAAATATGTCTCAAATCTTTCTTTCTATCTGTCTGTCTGTCTATCATCTATCTTTCTGAATATGCATATTTATTCTATGAGTATGAATATCTTCATGTTCTTCACCTCCAATGTTGGAGTTTAAATTTTGCTTCTTTTCATATGGAATTGTAAGTTTCTCATGCATAGTAATCAAGTGAACAAATTAGCCCTATGATTACTCTAGGTCAGGAAATCTTTTAAAACCCGGATTATGTTCAAATTGACCTGCCCACTACTTCAACTTTACTTGCTCTTAGAAAACGATTTCCCTCAAGAGCCATTTTCACTAATTTGTCACACAGGCAAAAAAGCAGAAAATATTCAACAGAAACATCTGTTTCGTGCTAAATATAAATTTGGTCAGACACATTTTTGCTTATTCTTTTTCTTCCATGCCTTTTGAACATTTTCCCAAATTATCTCAGAAGACTGAAGGATATTTTCTAGATCGATAACACGCTTTATGTTTTACTCATTATACTCTGAAGTGGACATAAATTCACCATGATAGCATATGCATGCTAGTTCATGTGCTTGCATCCATGTGCACGCTCGTAAATCTTCCACTCGTGGGTAACGGGACCTTTATTATTGATGGTGATCTGATATGAGGTTGCATCTTTGGTTCAGCTGCAAACCATTAAAGTCCCTTAAAACATCGCACTGGGGAGAATACTTACTGACGTGAACATGTGCTTTCAATTCTCTTTGTCAACAGCAACTCAAAGCTTCATCTCTGCCAAGCGGCTGCTGTCCTCTATGACGTTCAGCTCATTTCAGTCTCTTACTTGTGTTTATTCTCAAAGTGAAGATTTTAAAGGCAATCACAGAATTTTTAATCATGTTATAAAAGAAGTCAAAATATTGATAATGCTAGTAGGATCAATCCAATTAATTCAAGGAAGTTTTCTCGGATAAACTTTTAAGATCCCAGAAGGTGATAGTCTATTTTGAAGGAACTAAAGGCTTTTCACACTATCTGCAAAGCATGTTCACTTTTCTACCATGTTTGCCAAAGGCAAGAGCAGCAATATATGTGTTCTAGCAGAAAAAATATCCTCAGGATTATTATAAAAATGAATTTGGTTTTCTGAAATCACTTTTTCTTTCCTGTGTGGAAAATGGCCCATGGGAATGCTATGTTGCTGTATAAAATTATTAACGCAATTATTTTTCCATATGGTGACTGCATTTGTTTGCTTTTTATAGCGCTTGCTCATAATATGCTCATTTTAATCATACATTTCATAAAATTGCAAGGCAGCTGATTGTGAATGGGGCGGGCAATGATAGAAATGCAGAAATCTGCTTCTAAAGCTTGTTTCAAAGTACTTCAGGAAATAAATGAAATTAATCCCTGTAACACCTAGGAGGATGTGTAAATTGAAAATGAAAATTACTCTATGACTTCTTGACTATACTAAAATACACATTGAGTAAACACAACCCAACCAAAACAGGACTTCAAAAGCTGTAAAAAAGAACAGGGCTGGAGGCCACACAGGAACATGGAGTAGAGTCTCCATTTCAAACTCTTCTCAAGAAACTTCTGTTAAGAAGTGTGTGGCCCCTGTGAAGTGCTCTTTTGACATAGCATGTTTGATATTTGGGGAAGATTATGCAATGTTCATGTTAAACACATGTTTCCTTTGCTACCCAGTTTCGTCTCTGACTGGAGTTAGATCACGAGAAAGCAGTGGAGCATGATCATTCGCTGTACTGTTTCTCCATGCCATTTGACCACGTGTCTTACAGAAGAAGTTTCTTCTTCTTCTACTTGAATTGCAATGATAGAATTTGGAAACTTGCATGAGAATTGCCTCCGTGGAAAAAAATAAAGTACGCTGTATTTTCAGAAAATATAGAAACAGGGCACACGTTTTACGATACGGGCTTTAAGAAACAGATGATGTTTAAACAAAGATTAGTTTAAGGTAGAGTGTTTGCTATCAGGCATATGAAATAAGCCATGTAATCGAGCATATGCTTGCTGTGCTCTGTGAATATTGCATACAAGTGGATTCTAATATCATGCACTAAAGTATAAAAATGCAAAATTTAAATTTGAGATCAGGGTAAGACAGAACAGGAGAAAGCCACAATAAACTGCTTTTTTTTTTTTACTTCAGGGAAAGCTATTAATAAAAATTTGAAATACTGTAATTAACACAAATATACAAGATTAAAATTGCTAAATAAATTACATGCAGGTCATAATAAAAATATAAAGATGCACACAAAATAGAGAAACATTAATCTTTGTTGTATTTACCCGACGAACCTTTGGTACTGTTTGCTCTCTCTGATTGTGTTTTGTTCTGTGTTAGCTAAAAGTTTTTGTACACTGATTTCATAAAATATTAACAAAACCACATAAAGCTACATAAATGACTCAGGGGGTTATAATTACATATAGAAGTCTAGAAAGTACAAATACACATGCAGAGAAAGTACACTTGAAGAAAAAAAAAGAATAATGACTGTCCCACACAGACTTGTTTGTTAGTAGACTTAACATTCTCACAGTCCCAAATATGCTTTCAAAAGAAGAAATAAGAACCTACATAGGAAAGAAACTTCCTGTTCTAAGGATTAAACTGACATCAGTTTAATTCAAATAATTTCTTTTCCTTATTCTGAATATGTTTGAAATAATGTGTGTTTTCAACAGTAAGGGATTCATGTATGGGTCGGCTATAGCATATGTAAACATGAAAGAGTATCTTGAGTGCCATCTAAAATGGTAGATGGGAACTTGCCACGACTGACTCACATACGTCTACACATGCGTGTACATGTACATGAACATGTGTAGTATTGACTGGATACACACACACAAGCATATGCAGTGCAGAAGTGCTTGCTGACAGTTGCCTGCAGAGTTAGTTGCGCCTGAAGCTCTCATTCACCTACTACATTTATGGTTGTTTCGCATGACGCTTGTTCATGTATGTAGTTCATGCTTTATGTCCTTGGTCAGAGAAGCCAGAGACCAATCCTCCTAGTGAGATATTTCTAGTACTAAGGAAGGAAAGGAGACTCCTCTCAACTCAGTTGTTGTTGACAAGATCTGTAGAGCCTGCAGCTCTGGCTCTACATTACAATATCATTGTTCCACTTTTTGTTCAAAATTGCATACATTTGGGACGCCGTTGTCTCCATTAGGATAAATTGATTTCCACTGAGGAAGCTTTTCTGATAATTTGGCAATGCCTGAGTGTATGAATCCCTTCTCGTCCAATAGTTCCTGCCTAGACACTGCAGCCACAATTGGATATTTTATCCTTATCGTTTTACAACTGGATATGCAAACTGTGGCTCTCCTCCCACCGAATGCATCCCATCATGAATCAGTACGCAACTAGAATTACAAACATTATAGTATATATTTTAAATGATATCAAGTATGGTGTTCAAGCACCATGTTTTGGTCTTTTTTGTCAGTAGGTGACTCCCACCCTGAGGAAGGGCCTTGGGCATCCTCACCACCCAGGAGAGCTGGTTCAGGGAGATGGCGTGCAGTGGAGTGTGTCAGAGGGAAAATGAATTGATTGAGAGACAGTTCTCTGGATTTTCTCATCTGACAGTTTATGTACTCATCTGTCTTCTCAAGGATATTCATATAACCAACAGCCTGGGAAATAAATCTTCCCCTGGAGAGGGAGATAGAAGCTTTTCATGATGTGTACTATAAAGAAAGAAGCCTCTCTAGGATAATGTCTCCTTCTGAGACAATCTTAGTTGAGCCGAGTACCCACCTTGCATCAACCCCGCAACTGACAAAGGTCTGATCTCGAAAATATATAAAGAACTCAAGAAACTAGACCATAAAAGGCTAATCAACCCAATTATAAAATGGGGCACTGAGCTGAACAGAGAAGAGATTTTCTTAAATT
This sequence comes from Alexandromys fortis, assembly GCF_014885135.2. Lineage (NCBI taxonomy): Eukaryota > Metazoa > Chordata > Mammalia > Rodentia > Cricetidae > Alexandromys > Alexandromys fortis. The sequence goes on along the minus strand of NW_026067986.1, from coordinate 6,245,243 downwards.
TGGCTTTCTAATCTGTGTGCACAGAATGCACCAAGGCTGTTAATGTTGCTCACAGAACTTGTGGAGAACGCAATGCTCATGTGAGGGTGGTTCTAACTGTATCTGGGATGCTGTGAGCACGGAGGCCCTGGATATCCCAGAACTCTCTGCTAATCTGTGCCATGCCAGTAGGTCAATCCATCCGTCAGTTATCAAAGAGGATCAAACTCAGACCGCTTCCCCACAGCGTTTATGGCTTAGTCTGTTAATATTTCAAGCATTACTGATTTTTTTTTTCATCATGAACTATCTTGGGCTGGATATTCTCAGGGGTTTTAGCTTCCATATTTCCAGTATCAAATAAACAGAATTCACCTGCGTTTCCATAAACCAGCTTTTCTTCAAGTGTTTCCATTCTAAGATCCTTGGTTGTGGATTGCACACAGAAGAGCTGTCACATTTACTGATGTCCACCACTAGTCAACTTAAGCCTTGTCCCTTACCACAGCCACGCCTACTGCACGGTTCTTCATTTATGCTATTCCTTTGATTAATCCTCAAACTTATGGGGCCTTCGAATCAGTGGACTAATTATGTCACATCTGAGCTTAGTGAATTTTAGGGAATCTTGCATAAAATCGAAGCCCTTAACCTTGGCTTCCAGTCACTTTTAGACTCATCCTCATTCCTTGATTTCCTCCCTCAAGAATTCCATACTGCATCATTTAAAAAAGGTTGTGTTGGTAGTGGTGATTTTGCTGTGTGTATGTATGTGTGTTATTGTGTAATATATGTAAGTTTGTGAGGGTTGCTTGCGTATTTACGCACTTAGGTGCCAGAAAATGATGTAGAGATGTCTTCCTCAAAAACTTCTTCTCTTCATTTATTGAGACAATGCGTCTAGGTTAACTTGGAGCTCACCATTTACGCTAGACAAGTTTGTCTTGCAAAGCTTTTGGATTTGCCTGTCTCTACCTCTACATGTTAGGGTTAAAGACTGGCCAGACATCTCTAGCCTTTTACATGGGTTCTGGGGAATGGACTAAGTCTCGCACCTGTGTACAGCATGCGTTCAATGTACCCATTGAACTGCTTGCTTGGCCCAGGAATTTTTAAAAATCATTTTAAAGACATCAATGTTTTATTTTATCTAGACTCACCCAATGTACTTTTTCCTTGTCGGAGAACTGAATATGCTTGTGAGAGAGCATAGCAGAAGAAGGATGACTCCTGATCCCCACCAAGAAGATGAGAAGGTAATGTCAGTAAAATCTAGGTAACAAATTCTTAGAGCACACAAAAGCTTTAAAATAGCAATCAAATGCTAGAAAGGCAGCTGGGCAGAATAGAACAGGAGTGGCTAGGATAGAGCACTCAAGTTTGGTTCCCAGTATCCACAAAAAGAAGTTCACTACTGTCTGTAACTCCAGCCTCAAAGGAACCATTGTCTCTGGTCTCAATGGACGCCGGTGCATGCGCACACAGACACAGACACACAGACACACACAGACACACACACACACTTAAATTAATAAGAATAAATATTATTAAATATAATAATGCTAGTATAAGATGGTAACGTAAACATTAGTGTATATGCATGAATGAATATATTATGAATTCCTAGTAGAAGTGTAATTAATCTTGAAGAATAAATAGAATTGTTACGTTAATTTATATGTAGTCATAGTCAATGTTATGTCAAAAACAATTCTTTATTTATACGTCTCTGTTTCCTAGGTGTCCTCCATTGCTCTCTTGTTCTCTCACTCTGAGCTCACAGAGATCTCTGAGCTCTTAGAGAGAGTCAACTATGGAGACATCCCATTTAGGGCTGTGTTGCAGGGTTTCTCAGTCTCTGCACATTGCTTGACTATGTGTTTGATCCCATTTACTGCAGGAAGAGGCTTCTGGGAGGATGGCGGAGCAAGGCATTGATCAATGAACATAGCAGAATACAGTTAAGAGTCATTTTATTGCTTTCTGTCTTTTGCACAACAGTGTTATTTATTTTATTTTTTTTCCTTGCCTTTCCAGTCTCAGGTTCATGACCACTCAAGCAACAGAAAATGAACTCAGTGGCATCTCTGTGAGTTCTTTGTCTCATGTTGTGTCAGGGCATCTTTTTTTTTTTTTAAACCGTACAGGTCCTTTGAATATGTAATGGCTTTCAGTTTTGTGTTTTTATAGGTTTTCTGTGCGAGCAAACGTGTCTCTGCATTTGCATGTTTTTATGGTTCTCTTTCACTGATTTCTTTTTGTTTGTTTGCTTTCTCTATTCAGATTTGTTTATTTGTATCCTATTTTATTAATATTCTTTAGAAGTCTCTTTTCTAAAGAGAAATAGAAAGATGAGACAGGAATTTGAGAGGAATTGAGAGGAGTTGGGGGAAGGGGATCATAATCAGAATGTATTATATTAAAAAAGTCTATTTTCAATAGAAGGAAAAATAAATTCTTTACTGCTAAGAATAAAAACAAAACAATCCTAATTAGCAACATAAACCATGTTTTTTAAATAAAATAATCATAAATACATTTCATTTAACATTTTAAATCAGAGACTTGACCCAATTTTTTTGCACATATTATTGCATATGATCTTCACAACAGTCCATGAGTAGATATTATTAGAAACACATTTTACAGATGATGATGAAACTGGCATTTGCACATTTTTAGATGCCTAGAAAATCAGAGAAGAATAATTTTAGTTTTCTAATTCCAAAGCAGGATCCTTTGCTACAGTCCTAAGTGAATACTTGGAGTAGTGTGATGTGAGTATAATGCAAGTATTTAGTGCTTGCTTGAAATTCTAATACTGCTGCATCGTATATTACTACTAGAAAATTGGAATTGATTCTGAAAATCAGGAGACTTTTCCCCCAATGCCTAACAACATTTTGTAAAACTTATCAGATGGAAATGAAATATTAAATTACATATAAAGTTTACAGAAATATGTTCTCATAAATTACTAGAAAATTAACATATAGGAACCTTGTTAAGAATGTATTGTTTTTTGTAATTTTCAATGCATGACACTCACATTTATGGTGATTACAGGAAACTATGCTGAGCGCCATTGCTGTAACAATGTAACAGGAAGAAGGGTTGGGCTAAGACACTATGATTGGTTGCACTATCTGTACAGTTACAGCCATAACATTGCTGTGTGACAACACATATTCTTCAAATCTGTGTACTTTGGCTATATCCTCTAAAAAGTGTAAAATACCAACTTCAACACATTTTATCATAATATATTTGTGTGAGAACGTTTGAACTAATGAAAGTAGCCACAAATATGTCCAAGACGTATTATTCCTATGTGAAAGACTTGGTAAAAATATGTAGATATTATCACATACTTTATGTAAAGCTCTTAAAATATCGTGTGATTCACTGTTACCCCCACTGAATAACATAACAGAAGTTTTAGAGGAAGCAAGGAACTCATGGTAGCATTTTCTAAAATTTTGTATCATAGTCAGTAGTCTTGAGGTAAACTTAAACAAAACAAAGGATGCTTGCCCAAAATATTTTTAGGTAGCTTAGTATTATTTTCAATGTTTGACTGTCCTGCTGCATTTAGGTATTAAGAATAGTTTTGTGCTCATAAATGACTCAATATTTGTGTATATATACTTTATCTTATTTAGCCCATTTTGAAAAATAACACAAGATTATTAAATGGCATGCTATTTATATTATTGCAAAATAAAAATAAGTTAATTATCCTAAAGATGTAAAGCAAATGGTCATGTTAAAATTCACTCTATGGCTAGGGAACATAAACATAAAGAATTATCTTTTAAAGAAGTATATAGAAAAGTTTGTGAAGTACTACAATTAAGTTGTTCGTAAAACTGCATAGCTAATAATTATTCTCCATGATCGGGTATCTTCAGCACCTAAGATAAAAAATTCTTTAAAAGTTAAAGCTTTTAGGATCAGTAAGAAGGCTCAATGCATAGAAACAATTGCCTAGTAACCTAGTGATTTGAGTTTGAATCCCTGAATATAAAGGTGGAAAGAAAGAAATGACATGAATAATTGTTTTCTACTCTCTTTATCTTTGCAGGGTATCCTTACCTACAACACACATTATGTGCATATGATAACATATGATAACAATGAAATATTAAAGATTATTGTTCTGTGAATGTCTTCCATAGTTTTCTTAACCAGCTCTGTTATTCATACACAATAGACGAATTTTAATCGAATCGCTTTTCTACGTGATTCACATCTGTCTGCTTTTCCCAGTATTATCCCTAGACATTTATTTGGAGTATAAGTTAAGTATTTATATTTGTTCTCCTCATACTTAATATAATGCCATATCATGGGTAACTTCTAATCAGCTTAGATACAACATGGTGAGGAAAATATGACTTCCATGTAGTGTAGGTAATAAACCAGCATTAAAACTCTTTTATCTTTGAAAATCTTCAAGCACAGATGCCTCATTTGTTCAGAAACATTAAGACTCGAGGAGTGTTGATTTCTTACAAACACCTCCAGGGACTGAAATCAAAGAGAAACTGTCTCAATTGTTTTCTAAGATAAGAGGACTTTTAATAAAAGGACTTGAGAAGGAATTTTACCAGGCAAATACCTACCAAATAAACATGGAAAACATAGAGGAATTTGATTTCAAAAAAAAAAAAAAAAAAAAACAAAGGGTAGTGCATTTTTATATAGTTGAAGATGTTTCAGAAACTCAGCATCGGCTTGTTATTAAAGTTACAGGAAAAGCACCTCATTCTTCAATAGAGCGAAAGATTCAGCTCAACTGGGCATTTCCACAGCTGTTTGAAAAGACCTACAATATTGAAATGGAGCTTTATTCAGGGAGATTGTAGACATACTGGTATCTTCTACTTATAAAAATTATATGAATAAAAGAAAGTATTTACATGTGTGTGTTTGTGTGTTGTGTGCATCTGTGTCTCTGTATGTATGAATTAGAGTACAGTCAAAGACAGAAAGTTAGCCTTTGACCTCTCATGTTTCTTCTTTACAAAAGCAGCCATAGAGCTAAATTTCTGGCAAGAAAAGTTTTTGCAGAATAATAGATGGTTGTGTTTACTTTTTAATTTCTTCTAGACAGAGGGAATCAAAATTGGAATATCAAGATTGCATAAGAAATTAGAAGTAACAAGAGAGATTCTCAGTGTAACCAGTGTGAAAATCTTCCAGTAAGACGGGGTTCATGGAATAGAATAGGAGCTGAACAGATGTTTTAGAGGTCACATATTGCATATTCCAACACTAATGTCACAACTAAAGTAGGTAAATCACTGCTAAATTGGGACTACAGACTATTGTTATTCTTGCCTGGATGACAATAGTTAGGATTCTTTACAGAAAGTTAAAATGAAATAGGATCATCACTGTTACAATATAGAAAATATAGGGTGGTGGGCCAGGCCTTTAATCCCAACACTTAGAAGGGACAGGCAGGTAAATCTCTGTCAATTTTGTGCCTGCCTGTTATATAGAGTGAGTTTGACAATAGCCAGTGCTCCACAAAGAAATCCTGTCTCAAACAAAACAAAACAAAACAAAGCAATATATATAGAATATAAAATTACAAACTCAAGATGGAGGCAAAGGTGACATAGAATTAAGAAAATAATAGTGAATATACATCTATCTTTATATAAGTTCTATGTACTCTCATGAATACGCCACATAAGGAAAATATTCAGAACGTATTGCTTGCTAATCATATGAATTTAGCAGATTTTTTATAAGCACTATACATATAATATTCATAATCTTTGATAGATGAACTAAAACCAAACTTTGCTACAGTTCAAGGAATACTGACGTATCTATTTACTTGAATTAAATACTTCTTTTAGCAATTAGATTTTAAATCTACTACATTAGATGTGAAACGATTATCAATCAAATGACAATAAACTACCATAGTAATAGTGAACATTAATCATATTTAAATTAAACAACTATAGTTTTTTTTTCAAATTAAGGATTGTAACTATAAAAGTGAGAATGGTTGGCAATGCATTGTGACCACTAACACATTTGTTTGTGTGTGTGTGCAATGCAACAGTGTTAAAAAAAACCACTTGTTAATAAATTTGGAAGCCAATGCCTATGCCTGTCTTTACAATGTACAATTTAAGACCTCTATTCTGAGTAACAGGCTCAACCACCCACAAATCAAGCAAGAGTGGATCCTTAAATTCTTGACTTTGAAGCTTATGTGCGAAATAAATTAACCATAAAATTAGGTCACAGACATCTTTATTTAGAAATTGAAACAGTATTAAGGGTAATTGGAAGGCTATGTTTACAATACATATATATATACAATTTTCTAATTATCTTCTGCAAATTATATATATAATTATTCTATATACATATATGTATACATACACATATAATATATATTTGTGTACACATATATATGTGTATATGAATATATATGTGTTTGAAGAACATAATTAGAAAATTAGAGAAGACATTCTTTTGAAATGAGCAATTGGGTAATTCACATAGATTGAGAGCTAGAGATACTCTTAGTTGTTTTTTTTCTATATAGAAAACAATAGTCAAAACATGCCCTGTACCTCTTGGCTCCACAATAGCTCTTCTCTCATTGGTAGCACAAAGTCTACTTTCACAGAGAAAGGGCAGGGAGTTTTCATTAGAGAACTCTGAAAGAAAGATTGAATATGCTATCAGAGAGTTATGTTTACAACCACTCATTTAAATTAAATCAAGTAATTTGAAATGTTTTATCTAATAATCTTTTTAATGTTCAATTTATAACCACACATACATTAAAATATGTAACATGAAAATGTTAAATATATAAAAGTAATTCAAAATACAATTCTTTAAGAAATAAAAAGTACTATTATTATTAATGCTTTATTTGGTCTAACATAGAAGAATAGGAATCTTAGAAGCCAAAACCAAGAAGCTTTTCAACATTCAATTGAACATATAGAATTCTATACTGACATCCACCCATCCAACATAACAAATTCAAAAATTAGGGTCAAGACCGAAATGTCCGAAAGCCAAATGCCTAAATGCTAGTTTAAAAATCTTTATCTTGACAATCATTATTAATATAGTTTCCATTGTTGGAACATCTCTCCTTGTGATTCATAAAATAGTTTTCATATTTAGCCGACACAAACTCTTTTGGGAATATTCGTGTGTGTGGCACAAACAATCCAAATCCAGAGACAGATATTGGGGTTCAGCTTGAAGATCCGAGAAACCAAGCACCCAAACCACTACAGAACTTTTACGTCCATGAAATCTTCAGACTGAAAGAGAATGAGTTCCTGTCTCATCCCACCTTATATTCCTCTCTACTGCTGTCATTCAAGGGGAATGAAAAGGAGGGGAACAGAGAAAAATATATAGCTCAATAAAATCGATTTAAAAAAAAAAAAAGTGTGCGCCACCAGTGCCTGGTCTCCATGACGAACTAGTGTGGCTACTGGGATTAAAGGTGTGTCCCACCACTGACTGGACTGTATGGCTGACTAGTGGGGCTATTTTGCATTCTATACTTCAGGCAAGCTTTATTTTTTAAAATACAAATGAAAATATCACCACACGTGCATTTCCATCTCTAAAGGCAGATTTAGGACATTTATTTTTATTTTTGTAATTGGTAGAAGTTGAACTCTCCTTGTATTATTAACTTCACTTTTTTTTTTTTTTTTTTTTTTTTTTTTGTAGCTAGAAAATTTTGGTGTGGTGCTGTGTGTCTGTAAAGCCAGAATTTCTGAGGCTTTATGAAGGAGGACAGGCCCGTCTGGACTAGAAAAAGGAGCAAAAGCAGAAACAAAACGAAAATAACCGGCAAGATCTGTTGTTCCTGTGCATCTGCAACATTACAGCCTGTTTTCAAGTTTTTAATTGTTTCTCAAGATGAAGGTGTAAAATTATGCATTAATTTTGTTTTAATTTAGAACTTACTGAGCACATCAGACATTGAATATTTTTCATATACATATATACAATATATATGCTGTCCCAGTTTGGTTTTTGTTTTTTGCATCTGGGAAATAACTAATAATAATTCACCCTAATTTACTTTTCTTATGACGAGTTACCTGTTTGTTGTTCTTGGAATCCCATGGTGTTTTTCTTGTGACAGGTGGAGAAATGGGGACCCATATCCCTTTTCTGCAAGCTGTGCACAGACACAGGGGATTGGTTGAGTGCTTTTTAATTTACTTTTCATTACTTAATTTTATTTTTCTTACATCTGCTGTTTTTCTGCGAAACATATGCTTGGTGATGCTTGAAATAAGGACATTATTGACAGTGGTTTCCATGCCTCTTTGAAGGTACACAACTCTCTATGAGCTGGAAACACCCAGGGGCTCAATTGGTGGCTTTTCTTGAATGCCTCTCCCATAGTCCAGTCCTTCAAATTGGAGCTTTTCATACATAAGCAGTGTTTCATGACTGAAAGATTGCTTACCACTTCTGTTTCCTCCTACGTTACTTATATTATGGCCCTATTATCAGTTTTACAGCTACGTGGTAAAGACAATTTTCCATCATGAGAGTGCTGTTTAATTTTGGTAAAGTTTTTCCAATAAATCAGTTTTCCAGATTGGTTCACTCAAATGTTTTAAAAAAGTACTTTCTGGCCAGAGTCCTTAGAAGGTAAACATTTGAACATTAGATGCTATATTCCTATTAATACTAGAATTTGACTTTCTGTAGTTTATTGATAATTTAGACTAAGCATATATATTTATTGTTTTGCAATGATAGAAATGCATATGGAAATTTATGTCTTATAATTAACTTGCAGCACAATTATTAATTTGTTTAAAACATTTCTGAAATGTGACTTTAAAACTCATCCAAATCAGTCACTGAAAAGGTGACATTTCAGAAAAATTTACTAAGCATAAGTAATTCTCTAGATGTATGTAATTATTTATTTTTAAGTGTAAACATTGGAACACTGTAGATAGTGTTTGAATTGCCAAACATAATTGAACTGTAGGTTATTATTGTACCTGTTGTAGATAGTAAAGAAACTGTCTTACTTTAATTTCATCTGCAGATAAAGTTTCAAGGAGACTTTTACCTTTCTTTAATTCCTGGTATCTATGCTGCGGTTAAGAGCTGAGCAGCAAAAGGAAACTGATTGTGATGACATTTAATTTGCCTAAATTCCAAAAAAAATTAGAGCATTTGTTCAACATTCTGAAGATTAATAAACCTCTGAAATGGAGTGAGGGAGAAAGGGAAAGTGAGAGGGAGAGGGAGGGGTAAGAAGAGGGAGGGAAAGACAGACAGAAGGACAGAGTGAGATACTGCAAAACATCTAAGAAAAAAGTAAAGGTGTGCCCATAATATTTTAAGATTTGGAGGAATACAGGATAACAAGAGAGCATCCACAAATAAAACAGAGAAGAACCAGGGGATTTAATTTGCTGGAAGCAGTGACTATAACTGTGGCTTTAGTTTAGAGAGCAGATTAAGTACAAAAAAAATACTGTCTTTGGTAACTATCTTTGAGTTTTTATCCATTTACAATAATATTACAAAAAGCAATATCTTCTTAGAGAGCAAATGGCTTACTTGCTCTCAATCTTATCCTACTCATAATACAGATAATAGTAAATGATAATATGTAATAAAGAGGAAAGTTGAAGTTGAGGGGAGTTTAATTATTGCTTCCAAATTTCTTAGATGTATTGAGTGTATACCTTGTGAAGTTTCTTACTGTGGATCTATTTTTATCATTGTTGAATTCTTTCTCTTCCCAAACATAAGCAGAAAAACGCAAAACTATAAACTCAACAAGAGAAAGCCCATGTCAAAAAATGTGAAAACCAAAGGAGACAAATATGACAACAATTGACAAGAAAGTGCCGTGTATGGGCTCAACAGCTTAGACGGAGCAGGTGAAACACCAGAAAATTGTTAAAGAATGCATTCTGTCACAGATTTATAACTTCCAGGGTGTGAAACACAGCAATCATTAAAAGAAGAAATATGTTTATAGAACATTCATTAATAATCATTCCCCAGATGGATAAAACTCCTTTGTCCATTAGTCTTAGAGTGAGTTAATAAATGATAGGCCATTTACACAATAGATTACCCTATAGAAGTGAACATGAACAAAACCCACATTTCAAGCCACCAAAAGACAGTTTGAAGGAAAATAACCTCCACAGGGAGTAGCACTATTTGGAAGCGTGACCTTTTTGAAGGACACGTGCTACTCTCAGAGAGAACTTTAAGGTCTCTGTTGCTTGCAAGATGTTTTACTCTTAGATCCAGCACCATGTCTGCCTGCATGTTCCCATGATCGCTGTCATGACCATGATCATATGGGACTGAACCTCTAAATCTGTAAGCAAGATACCCTCAATGAACTGCTTTCTTTATTAGAGTTGCTGTGGACACGGTGTCTCTTCATAGGAATACAATTTACAGTGGCATCAAAAATATGCTGCTCCACAGCGACATGCATCGCCTAACTCGGCTCCGATGGACTTGGAACAGGTAATCCACAGCACCAACAATGGGGATAGTGGATATTTTAAAGGGCTCTTGCTCCAAAAGGCCATAACAGATAGCTAATGGTCTAAAATTCATTAACCTTTGATTGAAAGTTGCCTGTGTCATCACTAAAAGTGGTTTGGAATTATATGCTGATGGAGTTATATGCTGATGGTGATTGAAACTCTTTGTTTCTCAGTTACAAATCAATTTTACAAATAAAGTGAGAAAGCCAAAGAAAAGAAATGTACACAGACACACACACACACACACACACACACACACACACACACCACATCCATATTCAAGCATACCATGAGCAAGAACTACAAAAACAACAAATACATTCAGTTAAGACAACAATCTAAACTTTTGTGGGCAGCCACAAAGAAGTCTGGTGACCTTAAATTCTAGAGTATTTTGGAAATAGAACAGTGAGAGTATCAACCTCTTGCCTGTAATCAAGAAATGGAAGAACATACTAGCTCCAGGAAATGAACAGGGAGATTTTCAGATTTCGTTGACTGTTCTTTGAATAATGTAAATGACAGCCAATATATATATAGTTTACTTTTGACTTCACTGATAAACTATGTCAACTTGTAACCATATAAAATTTATTATTGCACCGAGATAGTGACAATAAGCATAGTGACATTTCTGTAAGGTTTTTATTTCGTCAACTATATTTTAATTTTCTTGTCATTCCACAATGTGCATCGTTCATGTATTTTGATGCCTTCATATTTTACATGAAAATGAAATGCCATGCTTCATAGCATCCCTATTGAATAGCCAGGCTTATTTAAAGTTGTACAGTGTCATATTTAGTTTTCAGGATTGTAAAAGATGATTGTTGATTTTTGACAGGCCAGAATTTTAGGGAGCGAAATTGTCTGGCTCTAAATAACTAATTAAATTAGCATGTGCATCATTCAACATACATTTGAAGAATATGTCCATCAGAAGGTCTATTTCCTTCCTGGTGAATTGCAAATTGTGATTTTTGGAATTGGTTGATGACTCAATCCTGTTTCTAAGGTCTTGTGCCAGTGCTTGACTATGAAGTTTTAACCATCTGTATCTTTTGTGTATAAATATAGAATCTGGTTGGTGATTATTCTGGTATTCCTCTTTTATATGAAAAACAAAGTTTTGAGTCATTTTTTTAACGGCAGTACTCTTGACCACATAAAGACATCAATTGTGTTAAATAATTTCTCAAACGTGTTTGACTGCATTTCAATCTATTATTACTGAAATCGTCTCTAGTGACAAACTCACTAAAGTAGGTAAGCACATACTTTTTACCTACCATTGCCAGCAAAACAGTCACACGCACAGTTTACATGGCAACGGTGTAAATCTGTTGACATATCCTCAAGTAATCCTCACCAGCATCCCCTTATGTTCTTTAATGAGATGTTTGGGGAGAGCATAACATTTGTCCTCAATTTCTTTCTAATTATAATTATCTGAAATTTCAATTGCCTAAAGCATTATTTTGATGTTTTATATATGTAATAAACAACTAAGACATACAAGAAATTGAATTTTACATAAGAGTTTGCATTGAGCTGTGGTAAGACCCTTCTTGTTACACTGTTCGGCGGGTGCTCTGGAGAACTGGAATAGTGGGAGCCCCACATGAAGGAACTGTAACTGAAGCTATTCTTTCTGATGTAACATCTGGGTATCAAAGATACACTTTGATCAATTACACTCTTCTATTAAACAAACAGACAAAAACAACAACAACAACAAAAAACAACACTTTCTGCAGGGCTGTTCCTTTTCCTCAGTGAGAACCTGAATGGTCAATGTTTCACGGCAAACTTGAAGCTATTGAATATCCCGCACTAATGTTTACCCAACCCGTGAGTGGGCTTTTCCCTTTCTTGCAGATAGAGTATGATTGACGTATATTCTCTGAGAACTTCTTCAAAAACCATCCATTAAATGAACTAGCTTTTTGCTTTCATTTTTCTGAGTTGTGTTTGATGGCTTACTTCATTTTCTGTGGAAAGAGCAAGGTCCTTACTGTGGTATTGTCCTGTATTCAGAAGTGTAACAAAAATGTTTTTGCAATGAATTAAGTAGAGATTACCTTCAAAACTAGTAGATCAAGTCATTAGAAATATTTCTTATATGGAAATATATCTCTGTCAGAGATTTTGATAAAGTCTTAACCTACAGGTTCAGTCCAGAGGTCAACTAGAATGGGAATTATTTTTCTCCTTTTTCCCAGGGGCTCATCAGACAGCTTTCCTGAATTTTTAATGCAACACAAAGCCAGCTGTAGACAGAAATTTCTGTACCACCTGGTCCTGTAGCTGTTCGGTCACAAAGAATCACACAGAGGCTTATATTAATCACAAACTGGTCTATTTGGTCACACTTACTCTTAACTAACTTTTACATCTTAAATTAACTCATAATTATTGCCTATGTTTAGCCACATGGCTTGGTATCTTTTATCAGTAAGGTATCATCTTGCTTCTTTTGCATCTGATTGGTTACTGACTCTCTGCCTTCCCTCTTTCCAGAATTCTTCTAGTCTTGTTGATCAGCCTATACTTCCTACTCAGCTACTAGCCAATCAGCATTTTAAAAACTAATATAAGTGACAAATCTTAACAGTGTATAAGAGGATTATCCCATTGAATTTTCATTTTTTTCTTTTCAAAACAAGATCCTGAGTCTAATCGCTTTTGTTCAATTTTTTTTCCTGACCATTATCTATAATATTCTGTAATCAACACACTAAACAATGACAAATGCCCATAATTCATTTTTTTGGGAATATGGACATACTTCTCTGGGCAACTTCCTGCTGATTGGGGCACTGGTAATCTTATGTGGACTCAAAGAAAATTTAGAATTTTGGTCAAGTCCTGAATGGAGTATTCTGTGAGTCTAGATCATCTCAGACATCAGTCTTAACGCTGTTCTGATTATAGAACTCAGAGGAAACTGCAACAGAGTTATTCTAAACTGTTGGATCATCTGGGCCATCTGCTTGTATCAGAGATTTTTCCGGGAGTCTTCCTTGATCAAACCATACTTTGCTTAATCCGGAATTAATCCATAGCCTCTCATTTCCTATGGAAACAAAAGCAAAACTTCTTCTCCAAAGTTGTAAGCCCATATTTCTATATGGTTTGGCAGCCAGGCTCTCAGGCCATAGTTTGCACCTGAGGTAATGTTCCAGACAGGCTGTTGCTACCCTAACAAAGGGCCAGGATGTTGTTATGCTCCTTCCTTTGTAATGTGGAGATGCCTGAATAGACATGCTAATTTAGGCCTGCATGACAGAGCTAGTTTACAGACCAGGAAGACCTGACAGAGCAGACATAGGTAGATGTAGATGTGACTAAAAGCCATTCACCTCTTTACTTAGGAAACAGAATGCTAATAAATCCCCCCCCCCCCCCAGTTTACCTTGTGGTATAAAGGCTGTTTGAAGAATAAAGGACACAAATTTCCAGCATGTAAAATCAGGATTTCATGAGGAATCACCAAGAACCCCCCTCCCAATAAAGCCATGTGAGTTGTGTCTTTATTCCTATGCCCCAGGCCGGTCCAGAAATAATTTATGGTCCAGGCAGGCTCTGGACCCCGGCACAAAGTGACACGTCTTTTGGCTTAAATTTTGAAGACGAGGCATTTTCATAGTATATAGTATGGATTAATCCAGCAGCATTTGTAATCAAATATCTTTGAGCAGCTTTTGCCCCTTCCTTGAGAGTCAAACAACTCAAAGACAAGAAAACAACTTAGAGTACCCGGATTCTCTGTGTGATTTCCATCCTTCTGTAGCTTCTTTTCTTTACTCGATTTCTTTTATTTTTATTTTTTAACTATTGGATTTTTGGAGACAGGGCTTCTCTGTATATCTTTGGCTGTCCTGGAATTCATTCACTCTCTAGACCAGGCTGCCCTTGAACTCAGAGATATCCACCTGCCTCTGACTCTCAAGTGTTGGAATTAAAGGTGGGAGACAGCACACCTAACTACCTATTGCTTCTATTTAATGACTTTCTCCATCCTTTTGCTTTCCTCTAAAGCCCACATATATTTTCCAACACACTGTAAACGGTTTAGAGTTCTTTCCCATCTGAATCTGTGTTTACTGTACGCCTTATCTTTTTCTTACCACAGGCGTCTCTAATCGGCTAAATTGCATGACTACGATTAAACTTTCAGTTCTGGCAGCTGACTCCACCCAATTCCTTAGCTTTTTCAGAATCTAGCTTCATGGTGGAGGTACTGGTGGGAGCCAGAGTTATTGCCATAACTCTGTGGAGTTTCTAGCCCCATGCCACTACCAAGAATCCTGATGCTGGCTGCTCATAAAGACCATTTAAGCATTTGGTGGCAGAGCCTTTTAAAAGAGTTGTGAGGTTATTGTCACTACAGCTGAGTCAGAAAGCCTCTCTTAAAGGAGCCACACCTCCACTTGCCACCAGCAAACAAAGCCTACCAGAGAAAAGATGGTTAGCAAGAAGCTGTGCTTGACATTCAAGACAAGGGCATTTGTTTTCATATAATTAGAAGCAGAGTAAAACACAGAAATAAAACGATTTACTCAATCAGTAGTGCATATTAGTGACCTCTCTCTCTCTGTCTCTCTGTCTCTGTGTGTGTGTGTGTTGATAATTTAGGAAGCACCTTTCAGAGTTAATGCTTGTCTTTAGAGTCTCCACTTGACCTTCTAAATTAGCTTATGGAAACAAGAGACAGGAACATTCTGGGGTAGGTGAGCTAAAGTTAAGAAGCTAACATCTTAACCAGGCAGTATCATGCATGGGCTCCTTATGACAGTGTGAGCTTCAGTTAAACCAAACATTGTCTGGTGGCTCCCATAAGTTCTGCACATTATTGCCTGAAACTATCTTCCAGTAGGATTTCTATGGCTGAGTCTACACAGGTCTGACTTGGTTCACTGTGCATATATTATTCGGTTAACTTATTATTTTTTTTTTTTTGTGGGGCTCCTAACAATGGGAGTGGGTAGATCTCCGACTCTTTTTCTAGCTCTCAGGAATCTTTTCCTCCTTTTCATTTGCCATATCCAGCCTTGATATTAAGGCTTTTGCCTTACTTTATTTTATCTTTTTTTGCCTTGTTCTTTGTCTTCTCTTGGGGGGCTGTCTTTTTTCTTTCTGAAGACAAAATTTAAAGGGAGTAGATTTGGGGGAAAGGAGAGGTAGAAAAGAGCTAGGAGGAGTAGGGTATGGAGAACAGTGGTCAGGGTGTATTGTATGAGAAAAAAATCTATTTTAAATAAAAAATCAAGAAGAAAATTAAGAAGAGAACAAAAGGAACAAGCTCCAATACATAAATTTAGAAAAATAGTTAACAATTATGGTGGTTTGGAAGAAAATGCCCCCCCCATGGAGTGGCATTATTAGGAGGTGTGGCCTCATTGGAGTAGGTGTGGTCTTGTTGGAGGAAGTGTGTCACTGTAGGTGTGGGCTTGAATTCTTCTCTTTTTATGGGCTTCACTCAGTGTGGCAGTCAGTTTACTTCCTGTTGCCTGCAAGATGTAGCCAGCATCTTGTCTTAATGCACACCGCCATCCTTCCTGTAATGATGATAATGGACTGAACCTCTGAAACTTCAAGGCACCACCTCAATTAAATGTATTCTTTGGAGGAGGTGCCATGGTTATGGTGTTTCTTCACAGCAATAAAAACCTAAAGTAAGACAACATCTTAAAATGTACATTATATTTCATGTTACTTCTCAGATGTCAAATATTTCTTAGCACGCTAACTTTTCCATGTTAAAAATTCACTTTGCGCAGCTTTGTGGTGTAGTTTTAAATGACCATTGGTAACCAACTGCCTATGTGTGGGAGGATATTTTTCTGCAGAATCTTCTTTCTGAAGCTTTTTAAAACACCTGCTAACACAGACTGAAGGGGACGGGCAGGGAGAAAAACAAGAACTGTTGAAACATTGCCCCAAACATTTGAAAGAGAGTTTTTAAACTCCCGGGACCAGTACAAGTTTTAGCTGTATGAATATTGTCAAATTATTTCTCTTTTGTCTTCCAGACCCATCTATCAAACTTTCAGTTTGTCAACATATGCAGAGAAGTAAGAATACTTCTTAGCTCGTTATTGTTTGTAAATTTCTTAGGAAAGCATCAGCAAATGTCACATATGAATAGGCACACAGATACATGTTGTCAACCTTCTGTGGACATGATCATTAAGCCAGCCCTTCTCAAGAAGACACTGGGAATTGATGACTGGAGGTAGAGAAATCTTTTTTGAGGCTGTTGCCACTGGCTGGTTTCCCTTCTCCAGTGATGACTCTGAACCTTCCCATATACTTCTGAAATAACTGGACATGGTGGGTTATCAAAAAAAGATGTGATATTGGATAGGTGAAGGTTACAGTTATGTAGAAGGAGTTAGAGGTGAGATATGGGGGACAAGAATGATCATATTAAATAGTATACATGTATGAAATTCTTTTTTTTCCAATTTTTCGAGACTAAATTCTTTTCTTATACAATATATCCTGATTATAGTTTCCCCCTCTGCTACTCTTCCTCCTCTCAGATCCTCCTCACTTCCCCTCCCATCCTGATTCACCCTCTTTCTATTATTACAAAAGAATACGCTTCTATGATATAGCAACAGAACATAACAAAATGAAATATAATGAGATAAACAAAAAATATTACATCAGAATTGAACAAGGCAACTCAACAGAAAAAGATGTGCACTAGAGCAGGCATATGAATCAGAGACCCAGCTGTCTCTTGGTGTAGGAGGTCCTTCTGTCCATGTGTTGCTTTCACTGGTTAATGAGTAAAGAAACTGCCTTGGCCAACTGAATGCTGGGAGGGAGAAAGCAGAGTCAGAGAGATGCCATGGAACTGCCAGTGACATATGCTGGTAATTTTACCTGGTAAGCCACTGCCACGTGGCGATATACAGATTAATAGAAATGGGTTAAATCACGATGTGAGAGTTAGGCAATAAGAAGCTAGACCTAATGGGCCAAGCAGTTATTTAATTAATACAATTTCTGTGTGGTTATTTTGGGTCTAAGCTAGCTGGGCAGTAAGGATAAATAAGCAGACCCTCTTTGCAACAGTCTCTGCTTGTCCAGTAGAAGTATTACAGTTATAAACTCCTGATCTGGAAATTTAAATGAGTATGTTAAAGATAAAACTGAGTTCCCCATGACAGACAGTTTGCTAACTGAGGATTTCTGCAGTCAGAGTCTTTCTAAATCTTAATTATATTAATGTATTTAAATTATTTTGTTAAAATATGAATAGGTAATAATAAGACATTGGAAAAGGAAAGGTAACAACAGGAAATAGGGAATTGTAAATTATATCATATTCTGAGTTAAAATTGTATGGTGAATTCTGAGTAAGTCACCTTCTATAAAAAGTAAATGAAATATGTAAATATTCTGAATGAAGCTTTGTTATTTGGGTTCATTTGTATTCTCTATAAATACTCAGAATTAAGGGAAATCAATAGGGAAAGCTCAATATTAAATAAATGTTATTAAATATAGTGCTCATCAGTTATGAAGCTTCATTGCTCTTTTTTGCATCTTGCACAATATTTTTCTTCAAATCATTCATCAGAAATTTATTGAAATCTTATGTCTGAACATTTTTATTTTATGAATAAAGTAAAGTAAAAGTTGTCACTTACATTGAAGAAAATAATTAAAAGTCACCACTCCCTCCAAAGAAATACACAAACAGACCCATTTTAAAACTCCTATGGAATAAAAAAAATTCAATATTAGTTTTTTCTTAAGATGGTGCATTTTCCCTCACTCTTATTTTCATTCTATTTCTGCTTAATAAAATCCCATTTGAAATATAACATTTCCAGAAAGCTATTGTTTGTGCACTATAGTTTAAAACAATCACATCTTTAGTTATTTATCAATGACTATATTTCTGCTGTTTTCTCAATTATAGAGCTATTTGTGTCAGGGAAGAAAGAAAGACTGGCCCTCTGTGAGACAATCAAAAGTTTTGATCATGAGCTTTTATAGTTAACATATGTCCAGTACATCACTCTATTGGAACATAGCCCATTTCTTAATGCAAAATTTGATCTTAATTATGTTCTGATCACGTCGATACTCATATTCATTCACATAAGCATTTACTACAATAAAATTGATGGAATGATATATTTATGACAAATATGTATAGTAGATAATCATTAACTGACCCTAATATTCTCTATCATCTGTAAACACACACACACGATGAGTGGGTTCATGTTCATGCCAAGGGATTCTAGTCTTTCTGTTAGTCCCGTGGTTAAAGCAATACCATTATAATTCTTGATTGTAAGCACCTTTATCTACAGAGCCGTGTTTCTCGCCCACCTCTCATATCAGAAAAGACCTAAAGGAGATTGCTATTATATAAGAAAAGTGGCTAAGGGCAAGATTTTGTAGCCTATGTATTTCTTGAAATCTTCCAATTATAAACTCACTAACCTCCAGCTCCCTTATCAATAAATAGAGGTAACAATTTATTGTGTCTTTAAAGGGATTAATAGTTTTAGAGTAAATCTCAGTGTTTCTCTAAAATTTACTTGGCACCCTGTAAAGTGTGTTTTATGCAAAATAAATAAGACAGCTTTTTGATTAAGGTGTAAAAGTACCTAAATCTCCACTTACCTTTATTGTTAATAAATAATTAACAGTCAGAAATACAGGGGTAGACTAATAAGGACACATTTTTGACACATACATTATCCCCAGACACAGGTGATTTTAAGCATTAATATATCCTTCTGAAATGGCATGGAAGTTGCAAATTACATTAGTCTATATAATTGTGCTTCTCCTTTATGGAGCAAATATCATTCCCCTTGTTCTAATACAGCTTGTGTACATACTATAGATTCAAAGTCTGTTTCCGCATCAATATTAAGGCCAATAATATGAAAGGAACATAAATTATAATCACAAAAAATGAAAGCAGACCTGTTGGGGATCTAAAGACTTGCTATCAATTAAAGGATTAATTGCTTTCATAATTAAATATAAATTGTGGTAAATTAATTTCTCAAGGTTATAAGAATATCTATTTATAGAATCTTTATTGTTCTTATTATAACTCAAAAATTGCAGTGACATGATACCATTTTGT
Organism: Alexandromys fortis; assembly: GCF_014885135.2. Classification (NCBI taxonomy): domain Eukaryota; kingdom Metazoa; phylum Chordata; class Mammalia; order Rodentia; family Cricetidae; genus Alexandromys; species Alexandromys fortis. Next base: position 6,225,569 of record NW_026067986.1, on the reverse strand, counting down.
ATTCCAAAGTTTTAGGCTTTTGCTGTGGTCATTTCATTCTTTATAGACTCACATATATGCATATTTATACCATAAAATTTTCTCTTAAACTTTTCGTCAGATACTTATTGACTACTTTAAATTGTAAAACATTTTATTCTTCACATTGTTATTGGATTTGAAATAAGTTTCACCCGTGTATTATCTGATTTTGTGATTCACATTGTTAAATATTATGGAAAATCAATATTGAATAACTGACACTGGTGAGTTTACACAAAACTTAAAATCCTTTGAGTGTTTTGGGGTTTGAAACAGATATAATTATTTAATTTATAATATAAAATGTGATTTTAAAAATCAGAGTTAATACCATTACTGATTTATGCTAGCAAATGTCCTTAGAATATAATTAAATTATACAAAGAGAACAAATACAAGTAAAAGAAATTATAACCATTTAAATAATCTTCAAGGGCAAAGATTTTCCTCTAGAACAATAAAAACATGAAAGATCTTACGAAATATGGACTCAGCATCCTTCTCAAGGAATCCAGAGATCATACTTAATATGATAAGATTCTGAAGGAAATAGCATGAACATTAATGAACATTAAATCAAATACAAATCTACATGCAGAACTTGAAGAAGTACATACTTCATCAGGTGATCATGATCTTAAAAAGGTAATGAATGACAAATTAAAAACAATAAAATAAAATTCAGAGCTAATCCAGAAAATGAAATCATTTTTCTCAAGATTTACATGCTGTTTTCAGCAGTCATGATTTAGGAAGCTGACAAGGTTATAATCACTTATAATAAATTGGTGCAGGTCATGTAAACATCAAATAGACAATGGCTCCACTTCCCTAATTAAAAATTATCACTCTCACCTCTAATTGAAACAACATCTAAAAGGAAATGTAAGCAGTCTTCATAATCTAATATGCTCTTAATTATCTATCTTAATATTTTCTTGAAATTTACCCCAATGTTTCTTTAAGGAAAGGGTAATTCCTGGGGATAGAACTGAGCATTATTCCAGAGAAGAACAGGACATCGACAATTTGTACTGTGTACATGAGTATTCACTGAGAACTACAAATCTTAAAAGGCACTAGACGCTTTATTTGGAACTGTCTCCCTCATAATTTGGCAATTTCATTTAGCTGGCCTTCATATTAACATAGTTTTAGAAAGCTTCTTCTGTATTAGGCTTCCATACCGTATCTCATTAAGCCTTCATTTTTATGATTCTCCTTGAATTCTCTTCTTACTAGATTTTCATGTGAAAATTAAAATGTGAGGAAAATTGTGACACAAATAAAATCCATTTATAAAAATCAATTTGTATGACAAATACAATATATACTACATGTCAAAAATGGATAATATAGGTTCCCTCAGTGCTTAGGAAAGCATGGATCTTAACTGAGATAGTCATACTACAGATCACAGGTATTTGTGCATGCTATATCATGACTTGTGACTTTGTTTCTTGTTAGTCTTGATTACAGTATTATGTGTCCATAGGTGAATTCACACACATATTTACAAATGAGGCTTCATCCACACATTTCATTATAATTTTACATTTTATATGGTGAAATAAAGAACTATTTACATAAAAATAAAAGTAACAGTGAGGATCTCTTAACAAAATTCAAAATAAAGCCTCATCTGTGGTTTGGTTCTGAATATAAGAAAGTATAAAAAATAACATAAACAAAATAGGAACAAAATTCACAATCCAAATAAAATAAGAAAAACAAAGAGAACACAAAGTAGCATAGGACATTGAGACTGAAGAGATGGCTATGTGGTACAAAGTGGCTGTTGCATAAGATTGAGGTTTGGTCCCCTACACATGCATCATATATATGAGTTTTACATATCCAGCTATACCTACACATACTTCATATATGAGATCTAGAAGGCTGGAATAGTGAGAAATCAATCTGCTTTTTAATTATATATGATCTATAATAAATTTGGCAACAAAATTAATGTGATAAAATACCACTATTCTTTTAATGAGTTTTGGAAAGTGCCATTATTTTGACAGAAAGTCTATAATGTAATACAAAAATGCTAGACATGATGTTACTATTTTTGAAATCTTTGAAAATTTTAAAGCATTTTTAATGATCTTATCTTTTTTCTGTCTAGGTATAAAAGCCACAGATAAACCCTGTCTTGAAAAACCAAAAAAAAAAAAAAAAAAGTTGTAATAAATATGTTGTAAGTGGGCAATGACATTCAGGCATATGAAAGTCTCATTTTCAATAGTTTTATGAACTACAATTAGATAATCATTGCTAATTTGTATGTTAGAGTAGCAGAGTTCTTAGTGTGGAAGACAGCAATATGTTGAATAGATGGCATTCGTCCAGGAATCAGTGTGGGGAACATTTTGTTTGTGCCTGTTTTCTTAACAGATAAAGAAATACTCTTGCTCTCTATCACCCCCATTTATATTTTTTATTTTGAAAGTACACTTGTTTGTATTTTAAACTATTTGTGTTGTCTTTTTTTTTTTACTTTGATTTATGTTGCTTGTTTCTATGCCTTAAGGGAGTTTTTAACAAAATGGCAAATGGGACCCAAAATCTAAAGCTAAATTATAAATTAACTATAAACAATTTATTAAACTTAAGAGGCTATTTTCCTTGCAAATATTGAATCTATATTTAGATGATATATTATAAGAAAACATGCTGAATATTCACAAATTATTTTTTAAGAATATGATCATCAAATTAAGGCTGCATTATCTTAGATACAAAGTAAGTTGTTCTGTGTGTAAAAGAAATATCTGATTAAGATGAATAGGTGTGTTAGATATAGAAATGGACATAAAACTCAACCATCATGCGTGATCAATGCCAGTAATATTAAACTTTTCGACAGAAAATTAAAATCAAGAGCTTTTTGACAGATTTAAATAGTATAAATAAACAAATTCTTGTCAGCCCTCAATTTATGGTTCTGTGACTATAAATTGGTTTAAGAATGGAAAAAAATATGAACCTGTTTACTGAAAGTAGTCAAATATACCATAAATGTTTTCTCATATGTGTGTTATACATATGTGTTATATACACACATAGAAGTATATATACACACATGTCATATATATGTGACAACATAAACTTTTTCTAATTATGACTGTCTATAATTGCTATGACACATAATAAATACCAAAATCACATGATTGGCTTATATCCATCTTCAACCATGTACAATAGTGTTTTATTAGCATATGAGTACATACATAAGTTTTCTTGTCTGTGTACAGAACATGCTGCAGGAAACCGTAATGAATGGAGTGGAGAGTGACCTTCCAGATAATCTTAGAATTCAAAAGAATTAAACAACTACTTTTGAACATGCCAAAATATAAGATAATTTTTTTTCTTTATGTGCACTTGCGTTTTATCTACATGTGTGTCTTTGTTAGTGAGTTAGAGTTACAGACAGTTGTGAGTTTCCATATGGGTGCTGGGAATCGAACCCAGGTCCTCTGAAAGAGTGGCCGGTGTGGGTAGCTGCTGAGCCATCTTTCTAGGCCCCATAACATTGAGTCAACATAAACTAGGAGCCTGTTAAAGTTGAATCTTATCATAGTCTAGAATTAAACTTATTAAGAGATTCAGTTAATCTATGTCTTCAGTGTAATAAGAGGGAAGGAGATGACACTTAACCCAGTGAGGAATTTGGTTTAAATATATTTATGAATTTAATGCATGAAATTCCTCTCAAAATGAAAGTAAAAATGAATGAAATAAAATTGAAAGTAATTTATCTAAAAATGTGAGAAACAGTAAAGGTATGTGTTTGGCGGTAACGAATCAAAAGTTGTATTCAGTGGCTAGAGAAAGACTCAATGAAACAGACATTTTCAGTCTATTAGGTGTGGAATGGATAGAAACATAACCCAATTCAACCTCTCTAAAAATATGAATTGACATTGAAAAATTTCCCCTGCGGTATATTGAAATTCAATCATATTTCTTCCATATTCTTCCAATTCAAGAAGAATAAAACTTGACAATTTCTTTTATTAATTATTTAGATATTCAATCATATTGAGTGTTTAAGAAAGAGTAAAATTTGATAACTTTTATTTTTTTTTCTGAAATCATTGATTCATTTTCTCCAAAGGATAAACAGCCTATAGTACACGACCCCAGAAAAGTTAGGTAATAAGGAGAACCCTAAGAGAGACATACATGGATCTCCTTGGGAATTGGGGAAACAGAAAAGATATCTTGAAAAAATTGGCCATATGAAAGGTGGTGGAGAGTGCAGGGTGGAAGGGGAGGGGAAGGAAGAAAGGAAGGGAGGAGAAGAACATGAAGGAATGGGATGCTCAAGAAGAAGGAAAGACAGAGAGGGATAACAAGGAAAGATATCTTGACTGAGGGAGCTTCAAAGGGCTAGCAAGAACATGGCACTAGAGAAATTCCCAGGGATTTTCAAAGATGACCCCGTATCAGATGCTAAACAACAGTGGAGAGGGTGCCTAAACTGGCTTTCCCTGTTATCTGACTGATGATTCCTTAATTGTCATCATAGGACCTTCTTCCAGCAACTGATGGAAGCAGATACAGAGATCTACAGCTAAGCACTGGGTCAAGCTTCTGGAGACGAGTCCAAGAGACAGAGGAGCTATAATATGAGCAAAGGGGTCAAGACCATGATGGTGATACCCATAGAAAAAGATGATCTGAGCTCGTGAGAGCTCACTGACTCTGGAATGATAGCGTGGACCCTGCATAGGACTAAATCAGGCCCCATTAAATGTGGGTGGCAGTGTGTGTTACCACTGGTAGCGGGACCAGAATTTATCCCTGTTGCTTGAACTGGCATCTTGAAGCACATTCTCTTTGCTCAGCCTTGATGTAGTGGGTAGGACCTTGGTCTTGCCTCTAAGTGAAGTGTCAGACTTTGTTGACTTCCCATAGGAAGGCAATGGTGTGTGGGGGGAAGGGAGTGGGAGGAGAGGATGGATTGGTTATGGAAAAACTATGTAAAATGAGGAAAGATTGTACTAAAAATTCGTAATAAAAAAAGAAGAAAACGATGCATTAAGGAAAGCAATGGGGATGTCCACCCTTTGCACAGAAAACTGCGTGCTCTGCTAGAAGAGAATATGTGTGAAGTGACACAGATGTCACTTGTTTGACCTTTTGGAAATACCCATGGTGGCCAAATGCTTTGCTTCCCTTCCTGTAAAGCCAGTTAATGAAACTGTAACTTCATTTGCATCACCTGCTATGCTCTGACAGTAAATAGTGTTATCTACTTAGTAAAACCAGTGACACTGGAAAGCTTAGCAGATGTTTTAGGGCATAGACAGCAATCTCATAATGAGTTAATCTGGGAGTGAATTTTAACATCAATTTGTCATTTCTTTCTTTTTTTTAATTCTTGATCTGTCCTGTAATTAAAGGGTTAGAGTGCAATGGTTTGAATATGGAAAGGTTTATAAAATATGACATTTTGGTAAGGGCATTTTTGTAGACTGTCTGATTCACAGTCACCCTTTCGTGTACTTCAGCTTTAGAAAATTTGTTATGCAAAAAAACCCAGGAAAGATCTCCTGGCCTGATGTATTCTGGGGCAGATTATCTCTATTCAAAATGTCTGCACGTTAGAGTTTGAAGTATGCAGAGCGGTTACTAAAGCCTAACACTTCCAATTGATTGGCCTCTGACAGACTCTGCTCATCCCTGAGAGCAAGAGGACTAGAATTTGTTCTTTCCCTGACGTAAGGCAATTTCCAGTGTGGAAACCTTTACTATTGTGTCCTTAATCATAATTCTATGATCATGATATACTTAGAGCAGATCCTCTTCTCTCCACTCAGAAGTGGAAAGAATAAAACCATGGTCATGGCTTTAACTGATGCATCAAATGTCCAGTAAGAAGAACATGGGATAAAAATTAGAAGACCAGATTTCAATTTAGGTTGTGTCATTTACAAATTAAGTTATTTCAGCAAGTAGCCTTACACCACTAAAGGCGATTTTCCTCTTGGATTAAATTTCATGGAAGGCTGTTGAAATTAAATTGGCCGTTCATGAAATGTACCTGTTTTACCCTCTCAAATATAGTTTTAGTAAAACAGGCAGCACTTAGCAAGGCATTTATTATATTCACTTAAGATTTTAGACTACTTGAGACTCTTAAAGAAATTAATCTTTTGTATATATGGATAATTAGTTTATTAAGCATTTATTGTGTCTATTATGTTCGTTTCAATTTCCTAAGCACTGTGGGTATTTAGTGAACAAAATCGGTTTCCATCATGATAGAGTTTTTGTTCTAGTAAATTCAATTAACAAAATTTGATATTTTAGGAGTTCATATGTTCTACAGTTACAATGATGAAGTGTGGCATAACCCGGAGGATGACATATTTTCAGGAGAGTTAATAAAGAAAGAAAGAGAGTTCAGTACACATGTTAGGTAGAGTATAGGTGAAGCAGTCACTGTCAATAACACTGTGTATCCATTAGCAAAGACAAAGAATGTAAAGGGCCTGAGGCTCAAGGAGCTAGATTCATCCTATAGCTCAGTCAGTAGAGCATGAGACTCTTAATCTCAGGGCCGTGGGTTCGAGCCTCACGTTGTGCACCAGATGAAGATGGAAATCACAAAATAATCCCACACCAGTTCAGAATCAATGATTTTGAGCCTGGCAGTGGTGGCATGTGCCTTTAATCCCAGCTCTAGGGGCACGAAGCAGACTAATAGATCTCTGTGAGTTCGAGGCCAACCTGGTACCTGGTCTACAAGAGCTACTTCCAGGACAGCTAGGATTGTTTCAAAAAAGGAAACCCTGTCTTGAACAAAAAAATAGTTTAATTATTTTGAACAATAATTTTCAGGGTTCCATTTTGCTAATTCAACAGGAGTTAATTGGTCTCTCAGGTATTTCTCTACCCTAAGCCTCCATGATTGCATAATGTTAAATGTAAGCAGTTATTAAATATTTTATGGAACTATGGTGTTTTAACCCGCTATGTTTTCCTGATCCTTCTAAAACTCCAAATAGAATTCCGGATAGCATATATACTTTGACATTCTCTGTTTAAAAACCATATTAAGGTATTACAAATGTGAATTTTTTTTTAATTTCTCCAACGTAACTATGACTGAAGAGGTAGGCATCCTCTGAACGCCTGGTCTGACTCACTTCATTTCTGTAAACTCTTTGATCTTTACTTGCTTTTTTATTTTATGTTCATTTACTTGGTCTTATAAGAGTGTAAACTTTAGGAAGATGAGAAATATATGTTTTCATTGTATCCTGTAGAGACAAATAAATACTCTGACAGTTATTTGCTTAACAAAGAATAATGATGCTGAAACTGGCCTTACGAAGACATTGATCTATTATTGTCAAGTACAAAAGTCACACTCAGAAACCCAAGTATAAAAGATCGAATTCCTTGTATATCTTACATTCAAAAACAATTTGTGTTTATTAAGTTAATAAGTTAATTCTTGCTAGTTCTTATATATCGATGGTCTCCCCATTACTTTCACAGCAACTGGACTTAATGCAAATATCATTGTGAAAACAAACCTGCTTAAATAAACCAACCAAACAAAAAGGATTAGCTAGATAAATAATGGGTTATATTTAAAATTGTTACTCGGGATCTTCCTGTTTGTGCTCTTTTCTAGAGTAAGCATACTATTTTTGGTTAGATGGCATAGGAAACAACATATTTTTCTAACACAATAACAAATTTCCCTATTATTCATTTTGGTATTGATCACATTCCACTTAGACTCCAGTGTTAGAATGATTAAAATGGTTTGTTTTTGTAATGGAGAAGTTTTGTTTTACTAACAGCAGGCTAAATTTATATTAGTCTTAACATATTTACAGCTAAAATTTTAATAAACAAAATTTTAAGGGTTGCTACAACCAAGAAACAAATACTTTATAATCATTTTTAAATATTTAACAACTATTTGGCAATGGAAACCCATTTTGTTCCAGGTTGCCCTACCAGTTAATATATACATGAATAGTAACACGATCCCTTATTTTGAGTTTATATGAAAGTCACACAATTATCAAGTGATAACATTATTACTGACTGATACGTCTCTAAGTTCAAAATTCATAATGGGACGTCTCGTTGTCAGCATGCCAGCATCGTGGTATGGAAAGTGCCGCCACTGTAGCTAATGACACTGTGTCTCAGTGGGAGCATATGCTTCCTGTTGGGTGCAGATCAGTGGAAGTGGGAAGCTCCTGTTGTGCCCTACTGAACCGAACTAGATAAACAACGCTGCTCTTCAGTGTCAGCCTGGGATAAAGAGGAACAACGCATGCTCTGTGTACACTAAGTGGTACCATGATGGGGCTCTACCACTGTGTTAGCTTGGACTAAGTCTGGTGCTTTCAAGGCTGTGTTTTGTACACAAACATAAAACAATTTAAATTTGTGTTTTTTTTTTCACATATCTTTTATTCCCAGTGATTTCCATTCCATTGAAAAGATGCAAATTTCTTTTTTTTATTATTTTATTTTATTTTTTTAACTATTTATTTAT